>NW_022589712.1:8344663-8347685 GCF_004348235.1 Phoca vitulina
TTTCTTTCTTTCTTTCTTTCTTTCTTTCTTTCTTTCTTTCTTTCTTTTTTCTTTCTTTCTTTCTTTCTTTCTTTCTTTCTTTCTTTCTTTCTTTCTTTCTTTCTTTCTTTCTTTTTTCCTTTCTTTCTTTTTTCCTTCCTTCCTTCCTTCCTTCCTTTCTCTCTCTCTCTTTCTTTCTTTCAAGATTTTATTTATTTATTTGACAGAAAGAGCACAAGCAGGGGGAGCAGCAGGCAGAGGGAAAAGCAGGTGCCCCATTGAGCAAGGAGCCCCATGTGGGACTCGATCCCAGGACCCTGAGATCATGACCTGAGCAGAAGGCAGATGATTAACTGACTGAGCCACCCAGGCACCCCTCCCCTTTCATTTCTGCTTGCAGACAGACCAGTTCTTTCCTGAACACACCAGGAATACCTCTCGAAAGGGGAAGGTAAGAGCCAACATGCAGTATCAGTTTGGTTCTTCCCAAACACTTGCAGAGCTACCATGGCCTTGCCCTTCATGCTACTGCAGGAACCAGCTTTACTGCATGATTTGCCACTGTGTGACATGGCCTTCCATCTCTTCAGCTTCTGACTCCAATTTGTTCACCACCCACTAACCCAGTGTCACCTACTTTATGTCCCCACTTGTAGGTCCTAATTTTTGACTTAATTTGGGTAACAAATTCTTGCTTGACAACAAACCCTAAATATATAATGGCTCAAGGACAATAGGCTTTTTTACTCATGCAAAGTCTACAGTGAAGGTTTCTGGTTCACAGGGGCTTTCCTCTAAGTGGAGGTTCCAAGATCCAGGCTCTTTAGGTCTTACTGCTTTGCCATCTCAGTTAAGTGTCATGGAAGGTAGCTCTTGTCATCATCATTGAGCCAGTGGTGTCAACAAGCCTGAGGATGGCAGGTATGAAGTTTTATGGGCTAGGTCTGGAGATGGTGCATGTGCTTTTGTTCCTGTTTCATGGGTGGCCATACCGTACCTCCCCAGGAGGCCGGCTGGGACATGTAGTTTAGTTCTGCTCCTATGCCCAGGTTTATTTGACCTTTCTGTGTCTCAGTGTCCTCAGCTGGTGATAATGGGATGTTGTGAGTTTCAGATGCCTTAATACATGTGAGGGGCTTAGAACAGTGTCTGGTGTGTAATATGCACCATGAAGTGCAGCTGTAATACAGCTAAACGTGGCTTCCCAATTTTCACGTGGTCTGACTTAGCCACTCTTCAGCAAAGGCACAGAGGACACAGAATCAGGGACAGACACAGACATCCCTGGCCCAGCTCAACAGCCAGTTTGGGAACCTCTGACTGCTTTAGTGTTCATTCCACAGCACTGCATGATATTCTGAAAGAATGCCTTTTATTTATAACTTATAGGTCAGGGGAACAAAGCTGCTTCATTTAGGAAAAAACTCTGATCTCCTGATTTAATAAAGTAATTCTGCTGATGTGTTTGATTTACTTTTCTGTATGCATGTTTCAAATATTACTTTAATTTCCTCCCCCATACCAAAGTATGTAATTATTTACAAAGCCTTTTTTTAAAAAAAAGATTTTATTTATTCATTTGAGAGAGAGAGAGTGTGTGTGAGTACGAGTGGGGGCAGGGGCAGAGGGAGAGGGAGAAGCAGACTCCCCGCTGAGCATGGAGCCCTACTTGAGGCTCAATCCCAGGACCCTGAGATCATGACCTGAACTGAAGTCAGATGACAAAGCCTTTTTTTTCTAAAGAAAGTATTTTTATTTGGTTAAGCCTTTCTGTGAGAAGGCCTGGAATAAGCCAAAAGTGAATATATTGTCCCTTCAAAGAGAGCAGATGGGAAAGGGTGAATGGCTTTAATCTCTCTCTCCCTTCCTCCCTCCCTTCCTTTCTTTTCTTTCTTAGACTTAGCCATCAAATAGTTAAGGGGTAAGATCCTTTACATGGCCTGGTAAGCAAATTGACATTTTTTTAGGGGGGTGTTGAGAGTGAGATTTTTTTCAGAAAAAAGTAGGATATTTTGGGGCAAGTTCTGGCCTAGCCATGGTGTGTATTTAAAAAAAATTAATTATTTTTATTTTTTTATTTTTAATTCCAGTATGGTTCACATACAGTGTTATATTAGCTTCAGGTGTATAAGACAGTGATTCAACAATTCTATACATTACTCAGTGCTCATCAGGATAAATGTCCTCTTAATCCCCTTCACATAGTTCACCCATTCCCCACCCCACTCCCCTCTGGTAACCATCAGTGTGTTCTCTAGAGTGAAGAGTCTGTTTCTCGGTTTGTCTCTCTCTTTTTTTTCCTTTGTTCATTTGTTTTGTTTCTTAAACTCCACATATGAGTGAAATCATATGGTATTTGTCTTTCTCTGACTGACTTATTTCACTTAGCATTATACTGTCTAGTTCCATCCATGTTGCTGCAAATGGCAAGATTTCATTCTTTTTTAAGGCTGAGTAATACTCCATTGTGTGTATATGTATATATATATATATATATATATATATATATATACACCTCATCTTTTTTTTTTTTAAGTAGGCTCTATGCTGGGTGGGGGCTTGAATTCACTCAGGACTTGAACTCACGACTCTAAGATTAAGACCTGAGCTGAGATCAAGAGTCGGACGCTCAACTGACTGAGCCACCCAGGTACCCCTACCTCATCTTCTTTATCTGTTCACCTATTGATGGACACTTGAGTGGCTTCCGCAATTTGGCTATTGTAAATAATGCTGCAATAAACATAGGGTTCATATACATTTTTAAATTAGTGTTTTTGTTTTCTTTGGGTAAATACCCAGTAGTGGAATTACTGGATCATATGGTATTTCTATTTTTTTTTTTTTTTTAATGTCGCCTCAATTCTTTTTTTTTTTTTTGATTTCTTTTTTTTTAATTGTTATGTTAATCCCCATACATTACATCATTAGTTTTAGATATAGTGTTCCATGATTCATTGTTTGTGCATAACACCCAGTGCTCCATGCAGAACGTGCCCTCCTCAATACCCATCACCAGGCTCACCCATCCTCCCACCCCCCT
>NW_022589712.1:8348085-8364492 GCF_004348235.1 Phoca vitulina
ACTGAGATTAAGAATTCCTCATATCAGTGAGGTCATATGATACATGTCTTTCTCTGTTTGACTTATTTCGCTCAGCATAATACCCTCCAGTTCCATCCACGTCGTTGCAAATGGCAAGATCTTATTCCTTTTGATGGCTGCATAATATTCCATTGTATATATATACCACATCTTCTTTATCCATTCATCTGTTGATGGACATCTTGGCTCTTTCCACAGTTTGGCTATTGTGGACATTGCTGCTATAAACATTGGGGTGCACGTAGCCTTTCGGGTCCCTACTTTTTTATCTTTGGGGTAAATACCCAGTAGTGCAATTGCTGGATCATATGGTAGCTCTATTTTCAACGTTTTGAGGAACCTCCATACTGTTTTCCAGAGTGGCTGCACCAGCGGTATTTCTATTTTTAATATTTTGAGGAACCCATACTGTTTTCCACAGTGGCTGCACCAGTTTACATATGTCATTTGCAAATACCTTCTCCCATTCAGTTGGTTGCCTTTCAGTTTTGTTGACTGTTTCCTTCACTGTACAGAAGCTTTTTATTTTAATGAAGTCCCTATAGTTTGTTTTTGCTTTTGTTTCCCTTGCCTCAGGAGACATATCTAGAGAGATGTTGCTATGACTAATGTCAAAGAAATTATGGCCTCTGCTCTCTTCTAGGATTTTTATGGTATCGGGTCTTACATTTAGGTCTTTAATCCGTTTTGAGTTTATTTTTGTGTATAGTGTAAGAAAGTGGTCCAGTTTCATTCTTTTGCATTTGGCTGTCCAGTTTCTCCAACAGCAGTTGTTGAAGAGACTGTCTTTTTCCCATTGTATATTCTTGACTCCTTTGTTGAAGATTAATTGACCACATCATTGTGGTTTTATTTCTGGGCTTTCTATTCTGTTCTATTGATCTATGTGTCTATTTTTGTGTCAGTACCATACTGTTATGATTACTACAGCTTTGTAGTATATCTTGAAATCTGGGATTGTGATACCTCCTTTTGTTCTTTTTCAAGACTGCTTTGGCTATTTGGGGTCTTTTGTAGTTCCATACAAATTTTAGGATTATTTGTCCTAGTTCTGTTAAAAATGCTGTTGGTATTTTGATAGGGATTGTTTTGGGTAGTATGGACATTTTAACAATGTTTTTTCTCCCAATCTATGAACATGGAATATCTTTCCATTGTTTGTGTTGTCTTCAATTTCTTTCATTAATTTTTTAAAGATTTATCTATTTATTTGAGAGAGAGAGAGAGAGTGGTGGGGAGGGGCAGAGGGAGAGGGAGAGACAGATCTCAAGCAGACTCCCTGCTGAGCATGGAGCCCAACTTGAGACTCGATCTCATGACCCTGAGATCATGACCTGATCCGAAATCAAGAGTTGGACGCTTAACCGACTGAGCCATTCAGGCACCCCACATCAATGTTTTATTGTTTTAAGAACATAGGTCTTCCATCTCCTTAGTTAAGTTTATTCCTAGGTATTTAATTATTTTTGGTGCAATTGTAAATGGAATCTTTTTCTTAATTTCTCTTTCTGCTACTTCATATTAGTGTATAGGAATGCAATTGATTTCTGTACATTGATTTTGTATCCTGTGACCTTGCTGAACTCATTTATCAGTTCTAGTAGTTTTTTAGTGGAGTCTCTCAGGTTTTCTATATATAGTATCATGTCATCTGCAAATAGTGAAAGTTTTACTTTCTCCTTACGAATTTGGATGCCTTTTATTTCTTTTTCTTGTCTGATTGCTGCAGCGTAGGACTGATTTCCAGTACTATGTTGAATAAAAGTGGCAAGACTGGACACTTGTCTTATTCTTGATCTTAGGAGAAAAGCTCTCAGTTTTTCACCATTGAGTATGATATTAGCTGTGGGTTTTTCATATAGAACCTTTATTATGTTGAGGTATTTTCCCTCTAACCCTACTTTGTTGAGGGTTTTTTATCATGAATGGATGTTGTACTTTGTCAAATGCTTTTTCTGCATCTATTGAAATGTTCATATAGTTTTTATCCTTTCTCTTGTTGATGTGATATATCACACTGATTGATTTGTGAATATTGAACCACCCTTGCATCCCAGGAATAAATCCCACTTGATCATGGTAAGTGATTTTTTAAAATGTATTATTGGATTCGGTTTGCTAATATTTTGTGGAAGGATTTGTGCATCTATGTTCATCAGAGATTTGGCCTATAGTTCTCTCTCTCTCTTTTTTTTTTAAGATTTTCTTTATTTATTTGACAGAGAGAGAGACAGTGAGAGAGGGAACACAAGCAGGGGGAGTGGGAGAGGGAGAAGCAGGCTTCCCCACGGAGCAGGGAGCCCGATGCGGGGCTCGATCCCAGGACCCTGGGATCATGACCTGAGCTGAAGGCAGACGCTTAACGACTGAGCCACCCAGGTGCCCCACTCCTAAGTTCTCTTTTTCTGTAGTGTCTTTATCTGGTTTTGGGTATGAGGGTAATGCTGACCTTATAGGCTGAATTTGGAAGTTTTTCTTCCTTTTCTACTTTTTGGAATAGTTTTAGAAGAATAGGTATTAACTCTTCTTTAAATGTTTGTTAGAATTCACCTGTGATCTATCTGGTTCTGGACTTTTGTTTGGTGGGAGTTTTTGATTACTGATTCAATTTCATTGCTGTAATTGATCTGTTCAAATTTTCTATTTCTTCCTGATTCAGTTTTGGGAAGTTATGTGTTTCTAGGAATTTATCCATTTCTTCTAGGTTGTCCATTTTGTTGGCATATGATTTTTCATAATATTCTCTTATTATTCTTTGTACTTCTGTGGTGTTGGCTGTTGTTTCTCTTCTTTCATTTCTGATTTTGTTTATTTGAGTTCTTTCTCTCTCTCTCTCTCTGTCTTTATTGATGAGTCTGGCTAAAGTTTTATCAATTTTGTTGATATTTTCAAAGAACCAGCTCCTGGTTTCATTGATCTGTTTTACTGTTTTTTTTTTTTTTTTTTTTTTAAGTTTCTATTTCATTTACTTTTCAGCTCTAATTCTTTATTATTTCCTTCCTTCTATTGGTTTTGGGTTTTGTTTGTTCTTCTTTTTCTAGGTCCTTTAAGTGTAAGGTTAGTGTTTATTTGAATTTTTTTTGAATTTATTTGAATTGTGTTTTCATTCTCATTTGTCTCCATGTATTTTTGGATTTCCTCTTTGATTTCTTGGTTGACCCACTCATTGTTTAGTACCATGTTATTTAACCTCCATGTACTTGTACTGTTTCCAGATTTTTTTCTTATGGTTGATTTCTAGTTTCATAGCATTGTGGTTGGAAAAGATGCATGGTATGACTTCAATCTTTTTGAATTTGTTGAGACTTGTTTTGTGGCCTAACATGTGATCTATTCTGGAGAATGTTCCACATGCATTTGAAAAGAATGTATATTCTGCTGTTTTAGGATGGAATGTTCTGAATATATCTATTAGATCTATCTGGTCCAATGTGTCATTCAAATCTACTCTTTCCTTGTTGATTTTATGTTTGGATGATCTATCCATTGACATAAGTGGGGTATGGTGGTATTACTATTGATTACTTCCTTTATGTTTGTTATTATCTGCTTTTGTATTTGGGTGCTCCAATGTTGGGTGCATAAATATTTATAATTGTTATATCTTCTTGATGAATTTTTCCCTTTATCATTATGTAGTGTCCTTCTTTGTCTCTTGTTATAGTCTTTGTTTTAAAATCTATTTTGGGGTCACTTGGATAGCTCAGTCAGTTAAGCATCTGATTCTTGGTTTTGGCTCAGGTCATGATCTCAGTCTCCTTAGATTGAGCCCTGCATCAGGCTTTCTGCTCAGTGGGGAGTCTGCTTCTCTCCCTCTCTTTCTACCCCTCTCCCCCCGCTTGTGCTCTCTCTCTTAAATAAATAAATCTTTTTTGTTAAAGAAAATCTATTTTGTCCAACATAAATATTGCTACACCAGCTTTCTTTTCATTTCCGTTTGCATGATAAATGCTTTTCCGTCCCTTGACATTTTTTTTTTTTAAGATTTTTAAAAATTTATTTGAGAAAGAGAGAGAGAGCATGAGCAGGGGGAGGGTATCGAGAGGGACAAAGAGACCCCACACTGAGTGTGGAGCCCAACATGGGGCTCGATCTGAGATCATGAACCCTGAGATCATGACCTGAGCCAAAATCAAGAGTCAGCCACTTAACCTATTGAGCCACCCAGGCACCCCTCCATCCCTTCACTTTTAATATGCATGTCTTTAGGTCTGAAATGAGACTCTTTAGGCAGTGTATAGATGGGTGTTGCTGTTTTATCCCTTCCATCACCCTATGTCTTTTGATTGGAGCATTTAGTACACTGATATTCAAAGTAATTCCTGACAGGTATATACTTACTGCCATTTTGTTAGTTGTTTTGGTTGTTTTTGTAGTTCTTCTCTGTTCCTTTCTTCTCTTGCTATCTTCTTTCCTGGTTTGTTGGCTTTCTTTCTTTTTATTTTTTTTGCATATATATTACTGGTTTTTGATTTGTGGTTACCATTAAGTTTATATATAACATCTTATGCAGATAGCAGTCTATATTAAGTTGATGATTGCTGAAGTTTGAACCCCATCTTTACTCCTCCATGTTTTAGGTGTATGGTATTATACTTTATATCATTTTATTCTGTGAATCCCTGACTGATTTTTATAGATATACTTAATTTTACTGCTTTCGTGCTTCCAACTTTTCTTCCTCCTACTTATAGTCTTTCCTTTCTACTCAAAGAGACCCCTTTAACATTTCTTGTAGGGCTGGTTTGGTGGTGATGAATTTTTTTAAACTTTCATTTGTCTGGGAAACTATCTCTCTTATTCTGAAGGATAGCCTTGGTGGACAGAGTATTCTTGGCTGTTGGTTTTTCCCATTCAAAACTTTGAATATATCTGGCCTGGAAAAGTTTCTGCTGAAAAATCAGCTGATAGACTTATGGAGTTTCCCTTGTATGTAACAGTTTTAGTTTCTCTTGCTGCTTTTTTTTTTTAAGATTTCATTTATTCATTTGATAGAGAGAGACACAGCGAGAGAGGGGACACAGTCAGGGAGAGTGGGAGAGGGAGAAGCAGGCTTCCCACTGAGCAAGGAACCCAATGCGGGGCTCAATCCCAGGACCCTGGAATCATGACCTGAGCCGAAGGCAGATGCCTAATGACTGAGCCACCCAGGCGCCTTGCTGCTTTTAAAATTCTCTCTTTATCACTACTTTTCGCCATTTAAATTACTAGGTGTCTTGGTGTGGACCTCCTAAGGCTGATTTTGTTGGAGGCTCTCCATGACTCCTGGATCTGGATTTCTGTTTCCTTCTTCAGATTCAGGAAGTTTTCAGCTATTATTTCTTCAAATAAATTTTCTGCCCCCTTTTGTCTCCTCTCTCCTCTGGGACCCCCTACAATGCAAATGTTATTACACTTGATGATGTCACTGAGTTCCTTAAGTCTATTTTTATTTATTATTATTATTTTTTCCTCTTTCCTGTTCAGCTTGATTGCTTTCCATTACTCTGTCCTCCAGGTCACTGGTCTGTTCTTTGGCTTCCTCTAGTCTACTATTTATTCCACCTAGTGTATTTTCAATTTCAGTTATTGAGTTCTTCATCTCTGATTCATTTTTTATGTTTTCTCTCTCTTTGTTAAGGGTCTCAATGAGGTCCTCCACTGTTTTCTCAAGTCCAGGGAGTATCTTTATGACCATTACTTGAAATTCTCTATTAGGCACATTACTTATCTCTGTTTTGCTTAGGTCTCTTGCTGTGATTTTATCCTGTTCTTTCATTAGGACAAATTCCTCTGTCTCATTTTGTCTAATTCTGTGTCTGTTTATATGTGTTAGGAAAGTTAGCTTCATCTCCTGCTCTGGAAAGTAGTAGCCTTATGAAGAAGAGGTCCTAGGTGCCCTGCAGTGTAGTGTCCCCTCTTCCTCAGAACCTGGCACTTCAGGGGTGTCTCCTATATGTGATGTGTGTACCCTGCTGTTGTGGCTGATCCCCTTTTGCCTTCAGTCTGTCATCTTCAATGGCTCTCTGCCTGTTGTGGGCAGTGTTTGGTCCCTGTGGTGTTAGTTGACTGGTCTGGGGCCGAGTAGGGCTTGAATTGAGTCAGACTGGGGGTTTACCAGAGATGCAGTAGCACCAAACTGCAGGGTACTTTCCCTGTGTTGTCCCCCAAGAAGCTTTCATTGGTGGGCAGGGCCTGCAGTCAGATCAGATGTCTGTCCCCAGCCCACTGCTGGAGCCTAATGACTGCTTCTGTATGGTGACTGCAGGTGGTTAAGAAGTGGGTAAGCCTTCCTAATCTTCTCGTGTCCCTTCTGCTTGCTTGCTGGGCATGAACGCTACTATTTTGGAAGCCACTTGTTGAAGATGGCACAGACACAGAAGAGAAAAAAATCTGTGTCCTTGAATTTTTGCTTCAAAGAGAGCTGCGTGACCAAGAATACCCAGATTATGGGAGCAAGAACTAGTGTCTCAATGTGGAAAGGCAAATGTTGTGATTTCTTTATTACAGCAACTAACACTAATAACCCAGGGGTCTTCCCCTTCTGCCTGGTATAGTATCCTGTTATTCTTTGGGGAACAACTTCTTTTTACTCCATCATGGCTTGGTAAGGCTGTCTATTCCTGTGCTCTGTCCCCTTCTCTCCCCAGTTTGGCCCACTAGGTGGGTGTATGAACCAGGCTGGTCAAGTTCTCCATTTTGGGGTGCATAATCAGTTCAGGAATGGTTTCATGACTCAAACTGTATCAATAAGAATCTTCCTAAGCCTCAGCATCTGGGCAGTGAGAAAAGTAGTTTTCCTCTTCTTTGGACTCCTGTTTGGGAGAGCCTACAAATTGGTGGCATCTTGTCCTCTACAGTGGAACAGAAGACAGTGAGTGAGGCAGGAAGAACTGAAGCATGGAGACAGAGGCAGAACTCCATTATCACTGTTGGGTCTTTGAGGCTGGTGGTGCCTGAAGATAGTGTCTGGGTTCACTGCTTCTGTGAGCTGAAAATTCATTGAAATTATTGTATGAAACTTTTGTTTCGTTACTTCTTCTGCCTAGGCAAGTCGAGCAGGATCATTGTCGCAAGCCAACACACTGCCTGCTGTCAGTTCTGGCTCCATTCTTCTCCCCAGGCTCGTGGTACACAGTCCCTGCTCACTTGCTCGCAGCTCCATGAGAACCACCCAGGAGAGCTCAGGGTTCTGCCCACTCCCCAGTCTGCTCATTTCTGAGTCCTTCCCACCTCAGGAAGTGGTAACACCTGATATCTTGAATCCAGAACCTCAGTTGCTCTCAATCTTCTCTCTCTCTCATTGTCTAGTTTATCAGTAAATCTTGTCTTTCTTCTTCCTTCTCATTTCTCTACTTTCTCACCTGCATTTTCTCCAAGAGCCTCCCAAGTGGATTCTCAGCTTCCACTCTTGTATCCCCGTAACTTATTCTCATGTAGCGACTAGAATAATCCCAGAAGTGCACATCCTTCTGCTAAAAACTGCAATGTCATTCTTTTGCTCTTCCAAAATTCTTCCTGCGACCTTCAAGGCTTTGCATGGTCTGGCTCTTCCCTGGTTTTCAACCTTACCTCTCATCCCTCTCTTGCCACTCCCTGCACTTGGGGTCCTGGACTCACCATTTCCCAGATCCCTCTCAGTTCTTCTGGACCCTTGGGCCTTTGCACCTGCTGTTCCCACCAGAGGGAAGTTATTCCTTTCTTTCCCAACATGGCTATACTTCCTCAGAGAGGCCTCCAATCATCCTATTTAATGTATTTCCTTCCCAGGAGAGTCTGTGATTGTCTATTTATTCTTTTACTTGTTTGTTACTTGCTTCTCTGCTTTAGAACCTAAGCTTAAAGGAGGCAGGGGTCTTGTGTTCTAATCATAGCTGAATCTCTGGGCCCCATGCCTAGCACATAGTTGGTGCTCCACAAAAAACTCTTCTCTTCATGTGACAGGCCTTGAGGGGGTCCTCAGAAGGCAGTTTGAAACCCCTCAGACTAGAAATTCTCTATGGGACCTGTTGGTTTGTCTTCCTCCTGAACTAAGTGCAAATCGAATATAATATTTTGATTAATATTCACTTAGGTTGGAGTGATATTTTATCTTATTTATATGTGCTTTTATTTATTTATTTATTTTAAATTGAAATATAGTTGACATATAACATTATATTAGTTTTAGCTGTACAACATCATGGCTTGACAATTACATGCATTATGAAGTGCTCACCACGATAGTGTAGTTACTACCATCTGTCAGTATAAGATTTCTTGCATATTTTCTGATTACAGAGGTAGGAAATAGAAGAAATCCATGCTTAAGTTTTGTTTTAATCGAGTACTTGTAAGGGGTTCCTTTTAACTCCTCAAAGGTTAAAGTTGAACCCAAGCACATGAATTTGTGGTGCTTTCAGTACTGGAAGGATGTGGGTGACTGTATCTATTATTCTCTTTACTTTGGCTATATTCAGCTGTCATTATGGTTTTGGTGAAATAGAGATAGAATTTTAAAAAATAGATTTTGTGTTTTAATTTAATTTATTTTATTTTTTTTGAGTAGGCTCCATGCTCAGCATTGAGCCCAACATGGGGCTTGCACTGAGCTGAGATCAAGAGTCAGATGCTTAACCGACTGAGCCACCCAGGCCCCCTTAGGCTTTATGTTTTTTTTTTTTTTTTAAAGATTTTATTTACTTATTTGACAGAGAGACAGCGAGAGAGGGAACACAAGCAGGGGGAGTGTGAGAGGGAGAAGCAGGCTTCCCGCGGAGCAGGGAGCCCGATGCGGGGCTTGATCCCAGGAGCCTGGGATCATGACCTGAGCCGAAGGCAGACGCTTAATGACTGAGCCACCCAGGCGCCCCTAGGCTTTATGTTTTAGAGCAGTTGTAGATTAACAGCAAAACTGAGCAGAAAGTACAGAGATTTCCCATTTACCCCCTGGACCTCCTATAGCCTCTCCCACTATCAACGTTCCTCACCAGAGAAGTAGATTTGTTATATTCAATGAACTTATATTGACAAATCATGATCACTCAAAGTCCTCAGTTGTTTATATTAGAGTTCACTCTCAGTGTTGTATATTCTATGGATTTTGATAAATATACAATGACATGCATCCATCATTAAAGTATCATACAAAATAGATTCACTGCCCTGAAAGTCCTCCGTGCTCCACCTGTCATTCCCATCCCCACAACCTCTGGCAACTGCTGATTTTTATTTTATTTTATTTTTTTACTGTCTCCATAGTTTTATCTTTTCCAGAATATCATATACTTGGCATCATACAGAATGTAGCCTTTTCCCATTGGCTTCTTTCATTTAGTAATAGGCATTTAAGGTCCCTCCATGTCTTTTCATATCTTGGTAGATCATTTTTTTCTAAGTGCTGAATAATGTTCCACTGTGTGGATGGACCACAGTTGATCTTGGTTGCTTGTAAGTCTCCGCAGTCATGAATAAAGCCCCTATATACATCTTTGCATAGGTTTTTGTGTGAATATAGGTATTCAACTCATTTGGGTAAATACCAAGGAGAGTGATTGCTAGATCCTATAGTGAGACTATGTTTAATTTTGTAGAAATGGAATTTCAAAAAATTAACAAATAACTTTTAGATGGTTAAATGTTCACCCCAATGTATGGAGAATCTTACCAGTAGCCAGGGCCTTGGCAAATGATCGTCAGGCTGTGCCCCACAAGGATTGGGCCAGGAGGGTGAGCATGGGCTGGGATCCAGCCTTCTCCTGCCCTAGTGTGAAGCTTCACCTGCTCCACTCCCACAAAACTGCCCTGCGAGCGAGCTTAGATCCTGCTAACTGTCTTCTCTCTCCTTGGGTCCTGGCCTGGCATCTTATCCTTGGGCCCGTTCTCTCATTTCTTCTCTTTCCCAGAGAATTCCTCTTCTCCAAGGCTGCTGGGGGTGTGGTGGGGAATGGAAAAATTTTTGTCTTTATCATACCCTGTAAATGTATCCCTTCCTCTTGAGTTCCTCATTCTAGAGCATGCCCTGGGCTCATCTGAAACCCAAGAAATCACCTGCCACTAGCTCCAAGTGTCAGATTGAATTCTCAGGCAGGCCTCAAGGTTAAAAGACCTGTTTCCCTTGCTCTCCAACAGCTTTTAAAAGTCAATCCCCATAGGAAGCTCTGTTCTTCCCAGTGCAGGGGATACCTCAGGATGGTGTCCCCCTCTGCGCCCCCATTACCCTAAATGTATTTGCTCTCCGCCAGTAGGTGGCAGTATTCCCACACTTTTCTCTCTCACATGTGCTCTCCTAAACGCAGGATTTATGTAAGAGCAGAGTGGGTTCAGGGTGTTGAGATAGTATTAGAGGAAGCCTCCAAAGGCACAAGACTTTTTTTGTTTTGTTCATTTGAGAACAGATAATCTTTTACCTTTTTTTCATTTTAACCCTTTTCTTTTTCTTTTGAAACAATCTCAAATTTACATAAAAGTTGCAATTATGGTTCAAGAACTTTTTTTTCCTCAGAATCTTTTGAAAGTAAGCTGCCCATGTGATGTCCCATCACCACAGAGAACCTTATCTGTATTTCCTGCAAACAAGGACATTCTTCTACATAGCCACTAGAGAGCCTTCAAAGTCAGGAAATGAACAACCGTATGTGACTATTCTGTGATTCTCAGATACCATCCAAGTTTCACCCTTTGTTCCCATTATGCCTTTTACAGCACAGGGATCCAGTCCCAAATCACCACTGTATTTAGTTATCATGTCTCCTAATATCCTTCAAGCTGGGAATGTTCTACAGTCTTCCCTTGTTTTCCATAACCTTGATACTTTTAAGATTACAGGTATTACTTCGTAGAATGTCCCTCAGTGTATCTGTGTCCTTACATGAGATTCAGTTTATGCATCTTTGGCAGGAATATCACAAAAGTGATATGGATCCTTCTCACTGCTTCCTATCAGGTAGCTCAGGGTCTCAGCTTGTGCCGGGACCGGTGAGCTGTTGTGCCTCGACCCACTCAATTACGGTGATGTCTGGCGGTCACGTCCGTCGTAAAGACAGTCTAGTTCCCTTTGTAACTAACAAGACCTTTGGAGTTACTTTAAGACCATGTGAATAGCATGTTTATCATCAAATTTTTGAACTCTTCACTCATTTACTTCTACCAGTATGAACTGATGAATTGCTGTTTTATTCAGTGGTCTATTTGTTTCATATTTAGTCAGTGAGAACAGCTTCGAGGTGACTTCTATGTCCTTCTGACACACCCCATCATTAATTTCTGGCACAACATGTACAAAGTTCATATCGTACTTTCCTTGTCCCCCCATCTGCCATTTCTTCTAAGAGTTCTGGGTTCTTTTAGTGGAGAATGGTATTTAGAAACCAGATCGAGGAGCCAGATGAGCTCATTGTTTTTCAAGCACCCTTGCTCCCAGGTCTTTTTGTTGGACAGAGCTGAGGAATATGTGACTATGCATGTGAGTATGTGTACACACACACACACACGCAGACACACACACAGACATAGGCACACACATACATATATAGACACACATAGATGCACACACATATACACACATAAACACACATATACACATACATACACACATAAAAAACACACACACATAGATACCCACACGTACACTCGTGTATACACACCTAGATATACACATATGTGCACACACATATATGAAAATACCTGTATACATATCAGACAATTACATCTACAATTTTTTCTGTATGTGTATATACTGAAAACTATGAGTCCACACCAGAGCTCGCTACATAATTTGTGGGTCCCAGTGCAAAAGGAAAATGTGATGCTCCTTATTCAAAAAACAGAAAAAAAGTGCTTGTGTAAGTTATTGAAATATAAAGCTTTTTCCTGTTTTCCACAGTTTCTCTCCAACTTGTCATGATGTCTTTCCATTTGCTATTTAATGTCACTCTAGGGAAAGAATAATTCAAAATTTAGATTATTAGCATGAATTTTACTCTTCATCTGTGTATGGTGCAATGCCAGTTTTCAGTGCAAATATAAAAGCATTTAACTTGTATGTGGAATCACCTAGAATAACACATATTTTGTACAGGCACACGTATTTTGCTCTTACCAGAACAGCTATGACACTACACAAAACTGACTTAACTGTTTTTATTTCCCCTCCTGCTAGGTGCACGTTCTACTAACACTGTCTGCTCAGCTTAGGCTCACTGATGACCAGGAGGGACGTAAGGAAAGGAGCTACAAATCGCGTGGGGGCGACAGGCAGGCCGCCCCAAGAGGGGCCACTGTGACATATACATTGTTTTAAATACAAGTTACGTGAGAGATGGCCTCAGACCCTCCTGTCCCCCTGACAGCAGGAAATAAATCTCCCATGTGACAGGTGCCTTCCCTGTACCAGGAGGGAGAGACAGCCTATCACCAGGCATGGGGAATTTAGAGCCCAGATGCTGTATATATTCTTGTGACTTTCTACTAATTAGCTAGCCTGGCCCAAATTCTGTGGAGAATTCCTGACTAATTGAAGCTCTGGAAGTTGTTTTGTTTGTCCTGTCAATTCCTCACAGATTTATCATCTCTGTCTAAAAAGTATCAAAACTGTCTGTCTGGATCGCTTCTTTCAGTCTCCCTTTCATTCCTGGGCCTCCGTAAGCATGTCATCAACCTTTGTTTTTCTTGTGTTAATCTGTCTCATGTCAATTTAATTCTTAGCTCAACCAGAAGAGTCTTGACCAAAAGAATATTTCTTCCTCCCTGACAATTGCCACATCTTTCCCTTTCCTTCTAGGTCCATAATTTCGGCAAAGTTAGTTGGCTCATACAATAGAACATGAGTAAGGAAGAATACGGCCTTTTGTTTTTCTTAAAATACCGTTGTCTTCTAGCAAGTTCTAGTCCAAATGGAAAGTGTGGCTCTCAGAGCTGTCAGTCACAGAAGGAATGCGTTTCCTGTGTGCTGGCTTTGAGTCTCACTGAAGTCCCGGTGGGTCCATGAGAACCTGTGCTCAAGGGGCATGGCGGATGCCACATGCGAAGGGGACATCAGGGAATGACAGACATGTATTGCTGTATCTCCTCTGTGTATTCTAGACTCTATTGTCTTGTTAGACTTCATTTCCAGAGCACAAGTGCAAAAACAAAATTGCTAAGAATTTTGAGAAGGTGACGCAGAGTATGAAACAAAGTGTGGGGCTCTTCTGAGCTTGGGTCCCCACCGGCCTGCACAGGTCACGGGATCAGAAGGCTGGCCTTGGCTCCGGCATCTGACGATCCAGAGAACCTGCTTTAGAGGCTGCCATGGGTGTCGTTAGAAGGCCCCCATGTCCTGGACCCTGTGCAAAGGGTCATAGTGGGAAAAACACCCTTTGCTTTGCTTTGTACTTCGACAGCCATGGTTGGGGTTTTTAGCCTACATGCACAGTCTTGTGAAGGCTCGGCATGGGAAGCTTCCGACTAGGCCTGCGGTGAGTTTCTGCGGTATGCCATTTGAGTTCACTGGCTTCCGTTCACATCTTCCTTGCCCCTCAAGAAAAAAATTTCCTTGAGGCAAAAGTTCCTGTGTCAGGTTTTTCTTCCAAATCTTTTGTTCTGACTTATTTGGGTTACGAGATGCCATCCTTAGTTTTTAGGCATTTTAAGGAGGACCCAAGCGCAGTTGAGGGAAACCATGTGTGGGTGTCAGCCATGATGTTACCCACTGGTCTTGTTTCCCCCACGTCTCGCCAAGGAGTTTCTTCCCTTGAGAAGGTGATCACATTCATCTGGGTCATGAATCTCTATCCCTATTTCTTTAAATATTCCACTTGTTCCTTCCACCTCTTTTTCTTCCTGGGAAAATCCACTTACTCTCTAAGATTCAGTGTAATGGTGCCTTTTTTTTGATGCCCCAGGCCTAACTGGTCAGTCCTTTGCAACCTGTCTGTTCTCGTCTCCATTCTGGTGTGTACTGGTTTAAATGGTGATAATTGACTTCCAGGTTTGTGTTCTCCAAGAGGCTTCACGTTTCTCCAGGGTGGGAATTGGTCTTTACTCATTCTGAATCCCCAACCCTTCTCACAGGGCTTGACCCCTGGTTCATGGTCAGCCTCTCTAAAAACGGGTGCTCTGAACAGCTCTTTCCTTTAGCTAGTTTCTTCTCACATTTCAGTTTGGCATTTTCCTCTGTTTACCTGGCATGTGTTTTTGGTTATGGAAAATGTAATAGAAAGCATTATCCCATATATTGACATGGCTTTGTTACCAATAACTAGAAGTTGTCTTAATAGACATCTAGTTATTGTCAGAGAGCAGAACATAAGAGTCTCTTTGGAAACCCAAACTGTCATTTTAAAGGCTCATTGCTAACCACTCTACAATAGTCCATCCAATTTATTTAAGCTTTTTGAAGGTTAACATGTTTCAATACATTTCTGGCTCTTTACTAGTTGTTGTTGTTGTTGTTTTTTAAACAATGGCTACAGATAGCATTTGGTCAGATTCATTTGAAAACACTTGCTTGGAGAGAATTATTGTGGGTATCCTTAATGGCCTGCAAATCAGACTTTAAGGGTCCATTTATCTGTGTGTTTAAGCAGACCCAGAAACTGTCCTGTGGGCCAAAGGATGGCCCTGGGCCACCTCCTGTGGAGAGAACCGCCTTCTGTTCACGCACCCTGTAGTTTATCCTACAAATTCTACCTCAACCCAGCAGACAATGAAGGGGTGTGGACCCTCCCATATTTTGCAGTAGCAGTTTGAACCTTAGATAGTTGTCAGAGTAAAGCCCCAAACTCTCTCCTGACCAGTATTTGTAAAAGTCAACAAATAATATTTATAGGCATTTATATGAAGCATGACTGTACATCATGTGGAGATCATTCATGAGTGATAGGCTCTGATCCCTTGCCATCACCAGATTGGGCTAGATCTGCTAAAAATCATTCCTGGACTTGGCAGGCCATTGGATCGCTGCTCACGTGCACTGCATTATTTTAGTCTTCTATAGACCTTCTTTGCTGAACAGGTGAGCAGTCCAAACAGTGGTTGAGAGCTGGGGCATCAGATACAGGTATTCCTGACTTGAATCCTGCTCTAACCCTGGCTCTTCCTCTTGCCACCTGTGTGATCACTGGCAAGTGATCTGATCTCCCTAAATGTCAGTTCTTTCATCTGTAACGTAGGGTATGAATGCCTTCTGACAGGGTTGTGACAAGAATTAAAATAATTCGCCTGCCGCATTTGGCACAATGCCTGGCTCATCATAAGTGCTCAGTGTATATATTTAAAAAACTACTTAAAACTTTTGACATAATTATTAACTGTGCATCAGTGAACTGCGCATTGGCATTCATGGGGGTAACATTATGACAGAGTTCCCTTGTGATGTCGTGGTAGGGATTTGCCAAGATGTTCATTTATTCATTTATTTATGAAGTAATTTTTGACTATTATTGCCAGGCATGATTCTTATTGCTGGTGATGGAGCAATGAGCAAAACATTAAATAATTCCTGCCCTCAAGAAGCTTATATTCTAGTTGCTGGTCAGTGGTGGGAGGCAATAAGCACAAAAAATAAGTAAATTTGGGCACCTGGGTGGCTCAGATGGTTGGGTGTCTGCCTTTGGCCCAGGTCGTGATCTCCAGGTCCTGGGATGGAGCCCCGCATTGGGCTCCCAGCTCGGCGGGGAGTCTGCTTCTCCCTGTCCCTCTGCCTCTGCTTCTTCCCCTGCTTGTGCTCTCTCTGTCTCTCTCTCAAATAAAGAAATAAATCTTAAAAAAAAAAATAAATTACTTAATATGTTAGAAGGCGAGAATGCTATGGAAATAGAACAAGAAAGTGGGGGAAGAGGGTGCATTTAAGAATGTGGTCATGGTGGGCCTCACTGGGAAGGTGTCCTTTGAGTGAACACTTGAAGAAAGTAGGGGTGAGGGGCACAGTTGCCTGGTGGGAAGGGCACCCCACTAAAACCTTGGCGTGGGAGTGAGTTTCTGGTGTGTTCCAGGAATGGCCAGGAGAATAATGTGGCTGGAGAGCAAGGAGGTAGCAGTGGGTAATGAAGTTGGGGTGGGGGTGGGGGCATCGTTCACTTAGGCCTGTTGGCTTCGGGAAGGACATTGGTTTTTGCCCTGAATAAGATGAGAGCCATTGGAGGGTGTGAGTGAGGGAAATGTTGTTCAACTTGTGTCTCACTGTTTTCTTCCTCCTCTCTCTCTTCTTTTTTTAAGACTTTATATTTGAATAATCTCTACACTCAACGTGGGGTTCAAACTTATAACCCTGAGATCAAGAGTCACACGCTCTACTGACTGAGCCGGCCAGGAAACCCTCTCTTCTTTTCTTCTCTTTTCTTCTCTTTTCTTCTCTTCTCTCTTCTCCTCTCCTCTCCTCCCCCCTTCCCTCCCCTCCCCTTTTCTTTCTTTCTTTCTTTCTTTCTTTCTTTCTTTCTTTCTTTCTTT
>NW_022589712.1:8364502-8521761 GCF_004348235.1 Phoca vitulina
TTCTTTCTTTCTTTCTTTCTTTCTTTCTTTCTTTCTTTCTTTCTTCTCATTCCTCTTCTTCTTCTTCTCTCCCTCTTCCTCCTTTGGGTAGATCAACGGGAAATTTTTTTCTTCAAATCGCAGTATCAGGTCAGCTCTGTCCCTGAGTAGATGCATGGTTTTCAGAGATTATGAAAAGTGTGAGTGGTGTGACTTTCCAGGCTGTGTCCTTTTGTTGAGAGCCAGAGGGCTAGTCTACATCCACTTTCAGGGCAAAGCTAGGGCCCCCTTTGGCAATAGAATGTTAGGTTGATGAAATCTGACTTGGTCATCTGCACAGCTTCCTCACAGCAGTAGGCGGCTTCAGAACACGTACCATCATTGGTTTTTACTATCTTGGCGTGATCGTTTGGTTAGTAGTGGTTTCCTCCACTAGACCATAAGCTCCATGAAGGCAAAGGTCATGGAGCTGTTTTAAAAATCAGCATTGTGTCCCCGGAACCCACTACACTGCCCTGTACACTTACAAATATTGGTTGAATGAAGAGCTAAGTTGGATCAGTGTGATAATTTCTATTTCCTTTGCTGCCATAATGCTAGAACCACACAGGAAACCTGTGTTCACAGAGCCGTAGGCCATTATATTATTCGATAAATCTATCTGTTTAAGAATACATTGCAAGACTGTGGTTTGTGTCAACAAGATGTGGGTCACGGAGCCCAGCTTTTGTCAACTTAGCAACTGTCTGAAATGTCCCCTCTCTGCCAATTTGTTGGGAAGTCAGACAAGAAGATTTCAGAGGAATGGTAAGATTTGATAAGAAAACCCATTTGTGTGCGTGTGTGTGTGTGTGTGTAAATGAAAGAATTCAGGAGACTCAGTTTGGTGTTCTTTTTTTTTAACTTAAATGATTCTTTTCAAAAAAGATTTTATTTATTTATTTATTTATTTATTTATTTATTTATTTATGAGAGAGAGAGAGAGTACACACTTGAGCATGCGCAAGCTGGAGTGGGGGGAGGATGCAGAGGAGGAGGGAGAGGGACAAGCAGATTCCACGCTGATCCCACGACCCTGAGATCATGACCGGAGCCAAAACCAAGAGTTGTACATTCAACTGACTGAGACACTCAGGTGCCCCTAACGTAAATGATTCTTAAATTAATATGAATACGTAAAAATACCAACCTATATAAAAATGTCTACTTTTATGGATCTTACACAACTATAAAACCAAATAAATATGTCATTTAATATGAACACAATTATGAAAGTGATATAATTCACAGGAACCACATCAGTGAACCTAAGGGTGCCTCCTGCGCGAACCCTGCCCTGCCTGCCCCCCACGCGTGTTTCCCTTGGCAGCCTTGCACCCCATTCCCTACGGCGATGTGCTTCTCCCAACATTCCTCTTGCTCAAAATATTGCAAAATACATATTCTTTCTGCCATAGGCAATGCAATTCACCTTTTACCTCCACTGGATTAAAAACGCCTCATTTATCTACTAAATTCGTTTCTGCTTAGTTCACCAAATTTAAAGTGGTATTACTTGATGACTAATCAATCAGCCCAACTGCAATGAAGTCACCTTGCTGTCCCTAGACATAAGGCAGATGTTCCGATAGCCCAGACAGTGCTTACATTAAAAGTTTATGCATTACAACTGAAATGAAAAATAATTAACGATTTACTAATTTGCTGTCAAAAAAATTGAGAGTGACCAACATCAGGCTAAATGGTGACTTACTGCCTATTCATTCAGACCCAAATAATCAATTTGGTATTTTTTCTTTCTCTGTGTGTGCATGGAGGGTATGTGTGTGTGTGTGTATTTGTGTGTGTGAGAGACAGAGAGAAGGAGGGAGGGAGCAAGAGAGAAGTTATTCTTGAAATGTACTTGTTTATTTTAGGCTAGTCCTTAAATTTGGGTGGGTACATAATTTCTTATGGAGATCTTTGAGGACAATCAAGAGTATGCTTGCCTCTGGTTATTTTCAAGATTCTTAACATTAAGTTGGCATTCTTGAGGGATGAAAGATACTACATTGTTCTAGTAAACAAATACAAGATTTTGAGAATGCATGTCTTGGGCAAATGCCAAGACTATTGCTTTTTATTTTCCACTTAAGTAAACTATTTAAAAATGTTCTTTGGAGATAGTGCTCGCCATTGTGTTATGTTTTAGACTGTTCATTAGAGAGTTTATCAAAAACTTACTGGTGTTTATTTAGATTATAATAAATGGCTTAATTATCTCTTTTTAGCCATTTGTAATTGTCATGAGGCCAACTTCAGTTAAAATGTCAAGTTACTTTTTTTTCTTTATACAAATGTTTTCTGGAGTGTTCTGTGAATTCTTCAAAAGTACAGTATATACTTTACTACTGCCAAGAATGTATATGCCTTAAATGTGAGTTTTGAACTCTAACATCTGTGAACATTTGAAATACGTTTGTTTAAAAACCAAATTGTGACATTAGCGTGGAATCACCATCTTGAAAATGCATGAGAGCTTCAATATTGAGATGACCATATTAACATAAAGTGTGGCAACTTCAGATTCAATTTCATGGTCTACTTTCTAGTTCTATGTGGGGAGCAATTCTAGTGCTTTACAAATAAAATACATTAGCTCTTAACTAGTGAAATGCTCTGGCAGTAAAACTTAAATGCTTTTGTGTAAAGTTTTAGGATGGGATTTTAAAAGCCATCTTAATAACCATTAGGATCCTAATAAAAATAATGAGCAAATCTTGTGGTAAGCAGATACAACACTGAGGCTATCACAATGGCCAAAATTCCATACGAGTAAATATGTCTATTAGCTAAGCTATGCTATGACCCCCTACATTACGCCCAACTCTGACTGCGAACTAAAAATAATCAAATGACAACGGGTGTCTCCAAAGTCATGGATTTAGACTGTGAAATAGAATTTTACATGTTAACATTTTTATTCCATGGTCTGACTGTAATACAGCTTTGCTCCTTATCAAGGTCAGAATTAAATTTTAATACTGAATTTTAACATTTGTATATTTCACTAGTTAAGAGCTAATGTATTTTATTTGTAAAGCACTAGAATTACTAATTAGTAATTTTGGTAAAGTGTTATTATTCATGACATAAAACACTGATTTTTTTCCCCTCTAGTTAAGATTATGCTGCATCAGCTATATTTGTGTGTGCGTGCGCGTGTGTGCTTGCAATTATGCAGTATTTATCGTGTCTGTCACTATTTAATTTACTGACACATTGTAGAGTATGTAAATACAAAACAAATCATGTTAGAAGTTTCAGTTTGCATTTTAGGTTTTTCAAGGTGTTTATACAGATGTGTAGACAAACACACACACTCAGTTGAACATCAGGTGACAAGCATGTGGAGCCATGAGCCTGATCGTTGGTCCAAATTGAGGGTGGATCAGATAGGGTGTTTTGGTTGCAAGGAAAAAGAATCCCAACTCACACTGGCTTAACTAATGAGAACACTGGATGGCTCATGTAACAGAAATCTGAGGCCATGGTGGACTTTGGGGCTGGTTGAGCCAGAGGTTCATGTGGTCTTCCAGGATCCCGGTATTTTCTGTCTGTCCCCTCTGACATCCGCAATATCAGCTTCAAGCAAAGGCTTGTTTTCTGAGTAGTTGTGGTTTGGTCAGCAGCTCAGTTAGGGCTTCATGCTTGTGTCTTCCCATCCAGTGGGAGGGAGGTCTGGTGTCCTGTGGTTCTCTGAAGTCAACCACAGCAGATGGGGAGGCAAGGGAGAAAGGTAGGTGAGGCACGAATGCTACTCCTTAGCAGAAGGTACAGACCCGATCCAATAGCCAGGCTTCCTCTTCAAAGGGCGGGTCAAGGATTGAGCAGAGATGGTTAAAACCCGATCTCATGGGGCTGGGGTTCAGAGCCAAGAATGCCGTCATTTCGGCTAGGACAGCCCGCGTGCTGGGGGAGGAATCTTGTTTCTGAAGGTGCTGGGGAAAGAATGAAGTGGGACATAGGAAGTTTTAAATCTCAGTTTCAGAACCCTGAGGATGCCAAGAATGGATGAGAAAACCAACTTCATGTGGAGCGGCTGGGCCATCTCCCCAGAACTCTTCAGATCTCGCTGCCTTTCTCTGGAGTGCGGTTTGGAGCGGGGGCTGTGGGTACTGATGGGGCTTATGTGGCTTCAGCTGCAGAAGGTAGGGAGTGGGCGGCAGCATGACACAGAGCAGGAAATATGTGGTGTATTCTGGCCCAAATATTCTGATTGAGTTAAGAGGCAGAGAAGAAATCCAGCCAGTAGAACACGTTGAATCTCATATGATATGCAGCAGGATGTTAAAATGGAGCTTTTAAAAATGTCAGTTTCAGCAGCGGCCCCCAGAGCCAAAAATAAAGACGCTATTTCAATGTAACTTTTTGGGGTACACAATTCAACCCACAAAAGGGGGCTCCAAGAGGGCCTTTGGAGAACTCAGTATGTGTCCCCTGGAGAGTCAGGGCACGTGAGTAAGGATCTAATTCTTTATAAGAGAAGTGTAAAGGGGAGAGGACGTGGCTGTTGCTGCCAGTCGGGGAGCAGGGAGGAGGGCGCTGACTGATTTGGCGGTTCCTAAGTCAATGGCGGGGCCAACGTGTGGGTTTGTAGGAAGGAGAAGTGGAATGCGCTAAAAGGAAGCTGGCCTGGGGTCTTCTTAAAAGGCTCCCTCCCCAGGTGGGTCCTGGAGATGTGACCTCCAAGAGAGATTGATCCACCAAAAAGGGCTGGAAAGTGTAGCCAGGACTTCTCTGCCCAGACCCACACTGGGAATATTTCTACATGTAACCGTCTATACCTTCATTAAGCTAAACATGCATCCTGACTGATGTCTCCAATTCTAATATATCACCATGTGGCTCATTCTGACCTTCTTGCTTACCTATAAATTCCTTCTCCATCAGTGCCTGCTCGACCTTCTGCTAGTCGTTACTTAATTATTTAATTGCAGTATACGGGATAGCAGCATTGTAGCTGTTGAGCTGTACACAAGGGAAGTAATTTTATCAACTAGAGAATGGTGCTTGTATGCAGTTCCTGTCTACCTTTTATTTTCTAGGCTCCATCCACTTCCAAAGTTACTTAGTGCAGCACCTTTCCCCAACACCCCTCGGTGAGATTGTGTCATACATTTGTCATACAGCGAGATCCTTTGTCATAGTCTACCTTTCTTCCTGGGAATTTTTTGACTTCCTAAATGAATTTTTTGAAATGTGCATGCATTAAGTCTCAGTCTTTGTGCTGTAATGTGTTTTGGACTTTAACAATTGCACAGTGTCATATAGGCACCATGATAGTATCATGCCGAATAGTCTCACCATCCTAAAATCCCCTGTACTCCACCTTTTCGAACCCACCTCTCCACCCGAACCCTTGGTAACCACTAATCTTTGAATTGTCTCTACATATTTGCCTTTTCCAGAATGTCATATAATTGGAATCATATAGTATGTAGCCTTTCCAGCCTGGTTTCTTTCACTTTGCCATATGCATTTAAATTTCTTTTATGTCATTTTGTGGCTTGATAGCTCATTTCTTTTCACTGCTGAATAATATTCTATCATATGGATATGCCAAAGTTTGTTTATCCATTCGTTTTTTGAAGCACATCTTGGTTGCATAGAACTTCTATAAACATTCATTTACAGGCTTTTGTCTGGATACACGTTTTCAAATCAATTAGGTAAGTAGCTAGGAGTGTGATTGCTGGATCCTGTCGTAAGACTATGTTTAGCTTTGTCAGAAACTGTCAAATTGTCTTCCAAAGTCACTGCTCCATTTTGCCTGCCCACCAACAATGAATGGGAATTCCTGTTGCTCCACATCCTCACCAGCACTTGGTGTTGTCTGTGTATTGGATTTTGACCAAGTTTTCTTTTTTTTTTTTTAGAGAGGGAGTGAGAGAGTGTGGAGGAGGGGCAGAGAAAGAGGGAAAGAGAGAATCCTAAGCAGGCTCCATGCCCATCACGGAGCCTGACATGGGGCTCAATCTCACGACCCTGAGGTCATGACCTGAACACAAATCAAGAGTCAGACGTTGAACTGAGTAAGCCACCCAGGTGCCCCAGATTTTGACCATTTTATTAAATGTGTAGTGATATCTCATTATTGTATTGTTTTAATTTTCAATTCCCTAATTACCAGCGATATTGAGCATCTTTTCCTATGCTATCACCACATCAGGAATGAAAAACATCAGTGTAGACAGAACGAATTACCTCTGGACTGAATAGGTCACTTTTTCTTTGACTAGAATATGCTCATCTGGAATGTTCCATCTGTACCTCTACTTTAGTGAAGTGTCTGTTCAGATCTTTTGCACGTTTTCCAATTGGATTGTTCGCTTTGTTATTGTTGAGTTTAAAAGTTCTTTATACATTTTGGGTTCAAGTTCTTTATCAGATAATGTGTTTTGCAAATATTTTCTCCCAGCCTGTGGCTGGTCTTCTCATTCTTTGAACAGTGTCTTTCCTAGAGCAAATGTTTTTAAATTTCAACGAAATCTAACTTAACTAATTTTTATTTCATGGATTGTGCTTTTGGTATTGTATCGGAAGAATCATTGCCAAATCAAAGGTCACATACATTTTATTCTGTATTTTCTCCTATAAGTTTTGTAGTTTTGCATCTTACATTTAGGTCTAGGACCTATTCTGAGTTAATTTTTGTGAAAAATTAAATAAATAAATATATTTTAAGAATTTAATTGTAAATAATCACTTGTTACATTTATCCATATTTGTACTACATGTGACTAATCAGGGTTAATCTGTGACCTTTTTCTCCATTACTCAGGTCACTCAAGAGTTTACAGCATGCATGTGCTTTGTTACTATCAGCGTGCACTCTAAAGCGGTTGCATTTTCCTTCTTATCTACTGCAAACTGTGTTCTTTCTCACTACCTCAGCTGGGGTGGACGTTCTTTCAGCACAATTGCACTTCTTAAATTAAAATCAATTCCCTTCATCAATATCTCATTAGTTGGGATCCTTTAGTGATAACTCTAGAGTTAGAGAACTGTTGGGAAGGATTTATATGCTTTGAAATGGACACGTTCAGGTCATGAACATGGAACGAATGCGCTCAGGTCAGAAGTAAGTTCTTCTGTCTGCACTGATATTTTTCTCTCCTGATAACAGGGTTCTGCCCAGCTCCCTTCTTAACCTGGGAATCTGCATCCGCCTGGCTCTTGGCTGTAGGCTGACCCTATCACAGGCTTTTGGACAGTCCTGTGTCTAATGAGGAAGATACAGAAGGTCAGAAGCCCATGAGTTATCTAGTTATTCTTGCTGCTGGTTGTCTTGCAGTCTTGAGGTTGGATTGTCCATCTGAATTCTGACAATTTCCTGCATGGTCACTGCTTAGATACTAGATGTTTTAGATTCAACTTAGACCTTTGGCTAGAGTAGTCATGTCTTCCCTTCTTAATTCTTGGTGGCTTCATCTTTTAGTTTCAAACCTGCATATGCCTTTGTGACTTCCAGAAGTAATTAAAATTAAACAGTGCTTATGCCTAGAACCTCAGCCTTCATCTTGTGTGGATTCTGATTCTAGTTCTCTCCTGTTCAGCCCATCCAGCTCCATCTGAACCTGATGGGCCATCTCTTTCCCTCCCTTCCTCTCTTTCTCTCCCCCCACCTCTCTCCAACCTCTGGTAGACCCTCCTCAACTCCCACCGTCCCCTGTGTGGGCACAGTCCAAGGTGTCACTTCTTCCCAGGGGCCACACGTGTCTTTTCTATATTCATGCAAGAGCACACACTGACTTGGCCCACACTGACTTGACACCATCTCTCTCAACCCCTTCTCTGCCTTCCTCGCTCAGCTGGGGCTCCATGTTCTCTGCCTGCCCTCCACACTCAACTCTAGCACAGTTTCCCAAGCCTGTCGGTCATGCTCCATCTGTCCTCCTGGTCTTTGCCCAGAGGTCCCTCCAACTCTCCAAACCAGGTAGTGTTTGCTCCTCAAGGACTGGGCGAGCATCAGCTCTTTCTGGAAGTCACTGTGCATCCCTTGCCCTCTCTGTCCTGTGCTTCACGGCTGCTTCTTGTTCATCTACCTCCTTATGTTACTTGATTAACTGAACCAATATATAAATAAATGAATACATTTGCTACTTTATCAATTTGCCAACTTAGAGACCTAGGAGTTTTTGCTTTACTGAGTATTCAAGGATTATGAAATTCCCTTGTGGGCTGAATCTCTCTCTGGCACACCAGGAAGCAGCACATGGAAAGAAAAGGAGACTGGGTGAAGAATGGAGGTTAGTGAGGGCACAGGGAACGTGGGCACAGGACAAGGGATGAGGGTCTGTGCCCTGTCCGGGGCTGCCTGGAGGAGGGAGGTGCCTGGGACTGGTGTGAGGAACCGGTCATTTTAGTGCTGGTCACGAGTTGGTTCTATCCTCCCTGGACAGGCGGATTTCTCTGGTGACAGAGGGTAAACCCTACTGCAGTCACAGCTAATGCATGCATTCTCAGTGGTGGGGGATGGGAGGGGGACGATATCACAAATACTGTTCTTGGGAGGCAAAAAAACCCATCTTAGATATTGCAGTGGTCTGTGGCCTTCCAAACAGCCTCAATCCACAGTATATCAGTATATCTGTGGCATTAAAATTTTATGCAAGGGGGTGATTAGGACACAAATGCCTAATATGGCTTCTGGGGAGGAGGATAAGAAGGTTGGGAAAAATGGGGCTGACAGACGGTTTTCAAGCCAAGGAAGAGACTCTGGCCAGAGTCCTGCAGAATGGTGACATTTCTGCACAGCCCAAAGCTGCCCAGCCGAGGGGTGAGTGGGGCTGAGTTCAGCCACTCTGTGGGGTGGCCCTGAGTCTTGTCCACCCACAGGGGGGCTCTCATATTTGCACCAGGCAAGCTGTATACTCCTGGAGGCCCTTGATCTGGCAGTCCTGCCTGCTCACGCTTGAGCCTGAGCTGGCAGTGTCTGGAGGTTCAGACTAAAATAAGAACTGCAGGCGCTTCTGGGTGGCTCAGTCGTTAAGTGTCTGCCTTCGGCTCAGGTCATGATCCCAGGGTCCTGGGATCGAGCCCCGCATCGGGCTCCCTGCTCCGCGGGAAGCCTGCTTCTCCCTCTCCCACTCCCCCTGCTTGTGTTCCCTCTCTTGCTGTGTCTCTCTCTGTCAAATAAATAAATAAACTCTTTAAAAAAAAAAAAAAGAATTGAATTACCGGCAGGTCAGCTGAGCGGGGATTTGACTGACAGAGAGCTTGGCGCCATTGCTAGAGTGAAGCAGGAATGCGGGTCATTTTAAGGACAGGTGAGTCCTTCTACAGCCGGAGACACGTTGGTTCTGCTCCCCAGGTGGAAAGTGCCCGGGAGCAAGGTGGGGCTGTGGGAGCGGAGCAACACCCCTGGAAACGCCAGCCATCCCTGGGCTTCTGTGATGTGGGGCTGCTCTATCAGCTGAAAGTCAAGGCCAGCGCATGAACCCTTCTATTACTGGGAACCGGTTATACTATCCTAAATCAAAACCCTTTGGTTTGCCTTTTAGAATCCTCTCATCCTGCAAGTCCCAAAGGAAAACCAAATAGAGAAAAAGAACTGCAGAAAAGTGGGGAAATTGCCAGCTTATTTTTCCTCCTCCTTTCCTTCGACTCTGTTGGCCTGTGGTAATGGATACATAGGTAATGAGTCTGTTTGTATATACACTTTTATTGATAGACTATCAATCAGTAAGTGTCAAACAAACCCTGAAAGACAAGGCAGTGCTGGGTGCACATGGATGGTTGTCATTCTGTGTCATGAATTACAGGATGGTGCAAGCGTCGCTACCGCCCCCCTTGAAATAGGGGGCTGTCTGGGGCTGGTTGGCTCCGGGGGCCAGGGCAGGGCACGGGTGAGGTCAGGGCTGTGGGCTCTGCTCCATCCCACACCCACATCAAGCCACGCCAAGGGCTATCTGGTGACACGTGTGGGTGCGCTGGCACCAGCCCACCTCGCTGACTCGGGAACATCTCCAACCCTCGGCTGCAATGTGGGTGGGTCAGGGAGGTAATTTTCACATGAGACCGGCATGCTCCATACCACAGACTCATAGAGCTTCTTTGCTGTTTTCTACAAATGGAAAAGTTAGATTGTTTATTTTTCTGTGGGAAGGCTGTTTAGTTCTGCGGGTGAGGATGAAGACTCTCTCCCCGAGATTCACCAGATCAGACATGCTGCCAAGTCTGTTGTTAACATCTTTTTTTTTCTTTTAAGATTTATTTATTTATTTGAGAAAGAGAGAATGCGAGTGGGGTGGGGAAGGGTAGTGGGGGAGAATCTTCAAGCAGACCTCCTGCTGAGCGTGGATTTTCCCCATGCGGGGCTCGATCCCCCGACCCATGAGATCATGACCTGAGCCGAAACCCGAGAGTTGGACGCTCAACCGACTGAGCCACCCAGGCCCCCCTCCCCCGCTGTGAACATCTTGTGCTCAGTCTGACCATCGTCTGATGGGGCCGAGCCAGCATGGTGGCCAGTGAGGAACTTGGAGTGAGCAGGCCCAGGCAGGCAGAGGGGCAGAGCGTGGCAGGAAGGGAGGAACACGTGGTGTCCAGCTTCCAAAGAGGTGATGCGGTGGAGCAAGCCGCAGCCGTTGGAACAATGACAAAGTGGGTTTGTGCTTTCCTCCTCTCCTGCACGACCCCATGCGGGCCCCCTCTCCTTCCTTAGCATGGTGGCACGAGAGGTTGCCTGTAATTTGGAGCTTGGGCAGACAGTCTAGATCTTTCAGGGAACACAGATGGGGCAAACTTCCCGGACTGCCATCACTGCCCCCTCCCCAGTAAAACTGCTGGTTGTAAGATAAAAACATTTTCAATTTTATTAGATGGTGTGTGCCAACTTGCTCTCCAAAGCCGTCCTTGCCTACTCTTGATACTTTTACATCTGAATTTTTTGCTAGTCTTTTATGGGTGAAAAGTGCTATCTCTGCCTTGATTTGGAGGGTTTTTTTTTTAAGATTTTATTTACTTATCTGAGAGAGTGAGAGAGAGCACAAACAGGGGGAGCGGCAGGCAGAGGGAGAAGCAGACTCCCTGCTGAGCAGGGAGCCCGATGTGAGGCTCGATCCCAGGACCTTGGCATCATGACCTGAGCCGAAGGCAGACATTAACCCACTGAGCCACCCAGGCACCCCGAGTTAGACTTTTCTAATTACCAGTGGAGTTGAGCTTTTTTTCCCATTGAACTTTTTTTCCAATTAGTGTACTGGCTGTTCGCATTCCTTCCTCTGAGAACTATATAGTTATCACCTTTGCATGTTATTATTGGGTGTTTGCTGTTTTCTTATTGATTTGTAAGTTGTAAAAAAGTATATATTTGGATACGAATTCTTAGTTTGTTCTATGTAGGGCAAAGACTTTCTCCAGTCCGTGACTTCTCTCTTAATTCTGTTTATGGCATCTTTTGAAAAATTGGAAGTTTTGCATTTGACAGAGTCAAACATTCTCCCTTATCACTCATGCTTTTGGTGTCATGGTTAAGAGAAACTTACTACCCTGAAGTCACAAATATATTCTTATACTTTTTACTAATAATTTTAAGATATTTTTCTTCTTTCCCATTTGGATCTTTGATCAATCTGATGCTGATTTTGGGGGTATGAGTCTAATTTAACTTTTCTTTTTTTATTGAAGTATAATTAACATAGAGTGTTAATGTCAGGTGTACAGTACAGTGATCAAAATTCTTTGCATGACTCAGTGCTCATCACAATAAGTGTACTGCTTTAACTTTTCAATACGAAAAGTCAACTGCCCTAATACTATTTATTGGGTGGCTCATCAGTTCTCCACTGGTTGGTACTGCCATCCTATCATATCCCAAGTTACCACATATATACAGGTCAATTTCTGGGCTCTCTTTCTGATTCATTGAATTTTTTTTATCAATTCTTTTGATAAACTTTTAAAAACCATTTTATTGAGGTATAATTAATATACAATATGCTGAATGTATTTAGTTTTTAATTTCATGAGCTCTCTGTATTTATATATTCTAGTTTTTTCTCATTGATTTTATATTTATTTATTTTTATTTGAGTATAGTGAACACAAAATGTTACATTAGTTCCAGGTGTATGACACAGTGATTCAGCATGTTTATACATTACATCATGCTCACCACGGTGTCGATAGCTACCATCTGTCCCCATGCATTGGTGTTACAATATCATTAACTATATCCCCCATGTTGTGTCTTTTATTCCTGTGACTTTTTCATTCCATAACTGGGAGCCTGTATCTTCCACTCCAATTCACCCATTTTGCCCCTCCCCTCACTCACCTCTTCTCTGGCGACCACTGGTTTGTTCTCCGTATTTATAGGTTTTAGCTTCTTGACCTGAATATTTATCTCATAATTTGTGCATTTTTAAAAAAATATGCTTCCTGTTTTAGCTACATCCCATAAGTGTTGATGGGTAGTTCTTTCGTTGTTCATTCTAAGTACTTGGGAACTTTCATGTGAGTTTTTCCTTTACCAAGAATTTTTAAAGAAATCTGCTCTCTAATTTCCAAGGATATTTTTATTTTTTAATTAAAAAATGTATTGCTTCCAATTGTATTGCATTATGATCACAGAACCTGGTTTTCATGGTACAAATATTTTGGAGTGTGTTGAGAATTGCTTTGTTTTCATAAAATATTGTATATTATCTGTTTACTGGGATGTATATCAAGCTGTTTGATTGCATTGCTTGAATCATTTGTGCTCTTATTATGCTTGATGTAACAGTTTCTGATGGCAATATGTTTAAAAAAAAAACCTCATTATGATTGTGGATTTGTCAATTTCTCTTTCTAATTCTGGTAATTTTTGGCATATATATTTGAAGGGAATTTTTTATTGTTATATTAATCACCATACATTACATCATTAGTTTTTGATGTAGTGTTCCATGATTCATTGTTTGTGCATAACACCCAGTGCTCCATGCAGAACGTGTCCTCTTTAATACCCATCACCAGGCTAACCCATCCTCCCACCCCCCTCCCCTCTAGAACCCTCAGTTTGTTTTTCAGAGTCCATCGTCTCTCATGGTTCGTCTCCCCTGAAGGGAATTTTGTTAGGTGAAGCAAATTAATGATTTTTATATCTGATTCGTTATTTTTCCCTTTAATTATTAAGTAATGTCTGTATCTTCATTAATATATTTTTCTTTAATTTTATTTGACTAAATACTACTAAACTGGCTTTATTTTCAACTTTTTAAAAAGATTTTATTTATTTGTCAGAGAAAGAGAGTGAGTGAGAGAGCACAAGCAGGGGGAGCAGCAGGCAGAGGGAGAAGCAGGCTCCCCGCTGAGCAAGGAGCCCAACGCAGGACTCAATCCCAGAACCCTAGGATCATGACAAGAGCCGAAGGCATATGCTCAACTGACTGAGTCACCCAGGTGTCCTTATTTTCAACTTTTTAATGTCACTTTCTTTCTTTCTTTTTTTTTTTACAGTAGGCTCCACACCTAGCATGGTGCCCAGTGCAGGGCTTGAACTCACCACCATGAGTTCAAGACCTGAGCCGAGATCGAGTCAGATGCTCAACTGACTGAGCCACCTAGGCACCCCTTAACATTAAATTTTTTTTTTAAAGATTTTATTTATTTACTTGATAGAGAGAAAGACAGTGAGAGAGGGAACACAAGCAGGGGGAGTGGGAGAGGGAGAAGCAGGCTTCCCGAGGAGCAGGGAGTCTGACTCGGGGCTCGATCCCAGGACCCTGGGATCATGACCTGAGCCGAAGGCAGACGCTTAACGACTGAGCCATCCAGGCACCCCTAATGTCAAAATTTTAAGTGAAAGACTAGATAGTCAAAAAATAAAGAAATAAATCTGGGAGATTGTCTTTTAATTGGTGAATCAAAGGCATTTATATTTATGGTAGTTACTATATATTTAGACTCCTGTCTATCATTTCATTTTGTAACTACTATGTTTTTCTTTGGTTCTTATTTTTTCTTTACCGTATTTTGTTGAAGTAAAAGATATATATATATATATATATATTTTTTTTTTTTTTTTCTTTCTTTCTTCTCTCTCTCTCTTTTAACAGTTTCTATCTTGTTCCTATACTGGTTTGGAAATTATGCATTCTAATTATATATGTATACATACTTCTAATTTTAATATTTCTAACAATATATAAAGTTAATAAATATCTCTTTCCTACTCTTGAAAAGACAGTGACTTTAGAACACTTTGACTTCTCTTTAAATTCACTTGCCATGGGGTGCCTGGGTGGCTCAGTTGGTTAAGCGACTGCCTTCGGCTCAGGTCATGATCCTGGAGTCCCGGGATCGAGTCCCGCATCGGGCTCCCTGCTCAGCGGGGAGTCTGCTTCTCCCTCTGACCCTCCTCCCTCTCATGCTCTCTGTCTCTCATTCTCTCTCAAATAAATAAATAAATAAATCTTTAAAAAAAAAAAATAAATAAATTCACTTGCCATCTGGGGCTCCTGGCTCGCTCAGTTGGTAGACCCTGTGACTCTTGATCTCAGGGTCATGAGTTTGAGCCCCAAGTTGGGCATGGAAAGTCCCACCTTTGTCATCTCAAAATGAGTTGTTATCTTTATTTTTGAGATGGAGGGTTCTTTTAGATTCTTCAAGTCTTTCGTTGTTGTTTGTGTGAGGTCATCATTGCTTCAAGCGCTCTTCTCCTTTCTGGGCTAAATGTTTTTCTTGCTGAAGTAAGAGCTGTGGTTACTCTCGGTGGGCCACGCTCTGCTCTAAGTGTGGTCATGGTCATGGTCATGGTCATGGTCAGCACTGGCTCTCCATCCCCACAGTAGCTCCAGGTGCTAGGTGCTTGCCGAAGGGCATCTGCCTGTACCTCTATTTCCCCATTTACAACCTGAGCTCTGTCTCTTTGTGCAGGTTCCTTCCTTGTTTTTCTTCTAATGTCCAGGTTTCTGTGGGTTCAAAGCAGGAAGCATGAGGGAGAGGGATCTCCAGCAGAAACCCAAGCATTATTCTCAGAGAGAACTTTGGGTAAGCAACCAGACATCAGTGGCTTTGTTGTATGCAGGGAAAGTTCTGTGGAAGGGCTACAGTCTCTGTGAGTTAGTTCTTCCTTTTTTTATTTAGCTATGTGAGCTCAATTATAATGGAAATAAGTGAGAGTATTGTGGGATTTAAGACTGGAATCAGTGGTTCCCACATCAATTCATACAGTTTTTCTGGGTGGTTTTTAGGAATAAGCACAATATTTAATCAGAGGATATTAGTTCTGGTCCTCATCACCCACAAATGAAACGTGGTTATTCAGTTTACTGGTAAGTACGGTCAGAAAACAAAATTCAACTGAGTAAAATTTAAAGATCTTATCGGTTTTAGTCAGCAATTCATGGATAAGGCAGCATCTAATCTAGCAGATAGGAGCTCTGAAGAGCTGTACAAGGCAAGAGATTCTATAGGCAGAAGGGAGTAGGAACAAGGAGGTGGTACTAGGCAAAAAAGCAGATTGGTTATTGTGAGGTTACTTTCCTTTAGGGGATGGAAGGGTAATCAGGCAGATTACCTAACTAATGCCAATCCAGCGATTCCTGATGACTAGTTTAAGAGTCCATTTCTACGAGAGCTGAAACTGTCATTAACTCCCATGTTGGTGATGTGGGAGTTAGCATATGTGACTCCAATTTGGGCCCTGTTGTCTTTAACAGTACTTCTGAATACTATTATTAAATACAGGAGATGTAGATCCTGGAATACACTCATATCCCAGTGCCACCTTGAGGAAAGAATTTGAATTGAGAGGCAAGCTACGTGTATTTATGTCCATCTTAGTCACCTACATATCATTTTTGCCTTTCACATGTATTTCTTCTTCTGTAAAATAAGGGCACCCACAGCATAGTTATGTGAAGATTTCTCACGACCAGAGTCACTAACTGGTAAGAATTTTAAGGAAGGCTTGCTACCATTTTTAATGAAGACTGTACTGTAGGCAAAATGCAAACTTACTGATTAAGCGTGAACACAGTTTTTGCTTTACAGCACAGAAAGCCATTGAAAAATAAAAACAACTGGTCATCTCAGTTGCTGAGCTGCCTTTAACACCAGAATATTTCCCACTCTGTACGTGAGTCTGCCTCACAGCTATCTACCATGTCCTCCTAATCTTGGACTTCCCTTTCCCGGTAAGCATATTGCTTGCCTTCTAAAGTGAGATGTGAATTTTCTCGCCATTTAGAGATAGTGACGATAAAAATCACCACCAGGTATTGAGCTCTGTCTTTCAATCAGCAAAATATACTATGATGCACTGAAAATTTGCATCCTCCTCCAAGCGCTTGCCCCCCTCCAAATTCATATGTTGAAGCCCTAACCTCCAACATAGTTGTATTTGGAGGTGAGGACTTTGGGGGGTAATTAGGTTTAGATGAGGTCATGAGAGTGCGGCCCCCAGTGATGGGATTAGGGCCCTTATATGGAGAGGATGAGACCATGAGACCAGAGCTTGCTCTAGTTCCATGTGGCACACAGTGGGAAGGTGGCTGCAAACCAGGAAGAGGACTCTCACCAGGAGCTGAGTCTGCAGGCCCCTTGATCTTGGGCTTCCAGAGTCCAGAACTGTGAGAAATAAAGTTCTATGTCTACACAGTCCATGGTATTTTGTTGTAGCAGCCCCAGCTGACTAAGACATACACACAAGGTGATAACTATTTCAGCACTGTAGCTCAGATTGGCATAGTGAAGGCCTGTCTCTTAGTCCATTATTATTTTTTTTTTTTTTAAAGATTTTATTTATTTATTTGACAGAGAGAGAGATAGCGAGAGCAGGAACACAAGCAGGGGGAGTGGGAGAGGGAGAAGCAGGCTTCCCGCCGAACAGGGAGCCCGATGTGGGACTCGATCCCAGGACCCTGGGATCATGACCTGAGCCAAAGGCAGACGCTTAACGACTGAGCCACCCAGGTGCCCTTAGTCCATTATTTTTAACATCAGGCTTCATTAAATCTGTCAAAAAATGTAAAGAACTTACTTGGGTGATCTGAGAGCCAGGAAGTAGGAATACGAAGATGAACATTAAACCATTTCTGCCTTTGTAGGGCTCACTGTCTAGCCAGAGGAAAGCTGTGGGGAACCCTTATCGTGACATGTGTGATAAGAAGGGTGATGGAAGTGTGTACTGAGCACTGTGGAAAGGAAGACATTAATTTATAGGGTGGAGAATGTGGAGAGGAAATGGGGACAGCTTTGCAGAAGAGCAGACATTTGCACTTGGCCTTGAAGGATGACTCTGAATTCTGATACCCAAAAACTGACTTCTGGATAAACGTGGTGGATTGACCTGTGCGTCCTCTGGAATCCCCATTCAAACAACCATATAGTGATTTAAAATTTGTTTTTAAATTATAAATGATAAATCGAGGGTAGAGATAAACGGGATCTATTCTGGAGGCCAAATAACATCTGAATGAATGAGAACTGACCAAACCGAGCAGGTACACCAGGAAGAGAAGGAGGCAGGGAGGGAGGAGGGGAGGTGGCTCCTGCTCTGGGCCGCAGCCCCCAGAACAGCTCAGTATCTGGAGCTACAGGAATCCCTGAAGATGCAGGTGCAGCTGGGATGGGAGGACAGGTGGAAGGTCTGCAGGAGAAGTGGTTAGGGTTCCTCCCCATCCCATCCCATTAGGCAACTACTCCTCCTCTGCCCTCGCAAAAGGCCATATGGTTACTCTGTGAGGACATCCCGACTACCTGTGCTCTGGACTCAGGGGCGCCAGGCACAGTTAAGGCTGGAGGCTACAAGGCCTGGGGCAGTTAAGGCTGCTGGATAGTGAGATGCCCTAGCACCTTCCCCAGTCCTGTTCAGGATGCTGGCAGCCACGCTCACATACCCCAAGCAGAATATTAGAGTTCTCTTCTGGGGAAACTGAGCAGCCCAAGAGAAAAGGCCTTCTGATACTAATAACCGTGTGTGTCCAGTGAAAACTACATCCCAACTTCCTTGCCGTGAAGCCCCTTGTCCACAAGTCCTGCCATGCACACAGAAATTTCAACCACTTTATCTGAAATTTACTCTTTAAATATGAATGAGCAGATGAAGATCATGAGACTTAGGGGAAAGTTTCCAACAATAAAGACAGCTTAATAACAAACAAACGACAAAGACAAATAGAAAAAGGAATTTGGAGGAAATAAATACTTTGAGAAGCAGTAAAACCTGCCCCCCTCCCCTCCTCCCCTGCCCCCAACAGATAACTTTGGAAAAGACTAGAGAAGACACAGGCAGAGGTTCTTGCAGAGGATATTCCTTTTCAAACAAAAGGCAAAATCTTACTAGGAAAGATATCTTTGTCCTTCCCTATTCTTTTTCTCCTGGAATGTGGACACAATACCTGGAGGTAAGAACCGCCATCTTGTGACGATGTGGATGGATGCCATAAGCAAGGATGGTGGAATAGAAAGGTGGAAAGAGCCTGGTTTCTGAAGACCCTGTTGAGACTCATGCCTGCCTTAAAATGTCTGTGTGAGCTTCTTTTTATATGAAATAAACTCCTTGCTTGTTTAAGTCACTCTAGAAAGGTTTTCTATTACTTGCAAATGAACATAATCTTAACCCATTTAACAAATGTTGTTAAAAAATATAGAAAAGACACAGTTAAAAGAGTTGAAAGTAGGGACACCTGGATTAAGCATCTGTTTTCGGCTCAGGTCATGATCCCAGGGTCCTGGGATTGAGTCCTACATCAGCCTCCTTGCTCAGTGGGGAGTCTGCTTCTCCCTCTGCCTGCCGCTCCCCCTGCTTGTGCTCTCTTTCTCTCTCTGACAAATAAATACATTAAAAAAAAATAAGGAGGGTGCCTGGGTGGCTCAGTCATTAAGCATCTGCCTTCAGCTCAGGTCATGATCCCAGGGTCCTGGGATCGGGCTCCACATCGGGCTCCCTGCTCCGCGGGAAGCCCGCTTCTCCCTCTCCCACTCCCCCTGCTTGTGTTCCCTCTCTCGCTGTCTCTCTCTCTGTTGAAAAATAAATAAAATCTTTTAAAAAAAAAGGAAAAAAAAGAGTTGAAAGTAGTTAAGACTTGGGGGTCGGGAAAAATGAGGCAGGGAATGACTGTCTTTCTTTACTATAAGATTTATAGAACTATTTTTTTTAATTACATGTATAATTTTGAGAAAAATACCAATTAACTAAAAGTGAGAGAAAAATTGGTGGGGGGATGGGTCAAGCATTCTGGGCTAATGGCATGAACCCAGGTGTGAGCAGGAGCCCACCCGAGTGGGGACATGGTGGGGGAGGAGCAAGAGATGAGAATAGGAGGAAGGAAGCTGGAGACAGATTGTGGGAAGCTGGATGTGCCAAGCTATAGAACTTGGACCAAAAAAAAAAAGTCTCCTAAATGTTGATGAGTTCAATCACAGCCCAGTGGCCTGGAAAAGCTAATGTATCTGAGTCATTTCTCTAGAAAGGAACTACCTGTCCTCTTGGGAGACGAGAGGTACAAACAATTCAATGTAATCACTCAATTCTAAGGGGATGACTGGTCCCAGTTTGATGATGTTCATGATTATTTCGGTCTGATCTTTTTCTCCTGGTTTAGAAAAGAGATAGATAGGAATTTGATGATAATTAAACATGAACAAAAACACTGCGAAATTTTACTGTTAAATTTGAGTGCCGAGGAGCAAATGCTATGGGTTCTGCATTATTAGTTGTGTGACATTGAGTTCCTTAACTTCTCTGTGATTCAGTTTCTTCATCTGTAAAGTGTTATTTTATTTTTTAAAAGATTTTATTTATTTACTTGAGAGAGAGAGAGAGAGACAGAGACAGAGACAGAGCATGAGCAGGGGGGAGGAGGCAGAGGGAGAGGCAGACTCCGCGCGAGCAGGGAGACTGATGCAGGGCAGGATCCTAGGATCCTGAGATCATGACCTGAGCCGAAGACAGATGCTTAACCGACTGAGCCACCCAGGCACCCCTGTAAAGTGTTATAATAATACCTACTTGTTAGAGTTTAGGGGATTTGATGAGTTAATGAATGTAAAGTCCTTAGAACAGTGCCTGGAATATAGTAAGTGCTATTTACAAGTTTGCTATCGTTACTGACATTACCAGGATGTCCAGTGGTAAGAATACCTGAAAAAAGATCTATTGAGGATCCAAATGATATGGCAAATGACAACATTTTACTATGTAACAGAGGAACGAAAACTGTCTTCCTTATCTTGACAAGTAGAAGAAAACATCTGAAAGCAATCAAAGGAGAGTTAATAAAGAACAATTGGGTGAATTAACTGTGAACAATAGTCCAATCAAATGTGCCATTATAAAAACTGGCTTTGGGCAAAAGGTTCCCGGAGGGAAAGGGAGGAAGGGTGAGTATGAAGGTCAGTGGGGAGTAGAAGAGGCTACATGGATAAATCAAGTCTGTTCTTATGGAACATGAGTCAACAGTATGATCTAAATACTGTAGAAGGCAAAACCACATTTGGGCACATAACAGACCTAGACTGAATAGTTCATTATTCCATTTCCTTTGGCTCTTGCTGGGCTCTATTCAGACTTTTTTTGGGTTACATTTCCAAAAATCACATGTTGCAGAATATGGAGGGGAGCGCAGGGATCCTGACCTGGAGTTTGGAAAGCAAGAAGGATAGAGAGAACACCCTGACTAGCTTGACGCGGACAGTGAGTTGGGGCTCATGTTTGGGAGAGGCTTCGTTAGTCTGATTAGTCAGCAGGATCAGAGATCGCAGCGTGACGCTGCTAGCAAGGGGAGTAGACACTGAACGCAGGAGTAATCTAACTACAAGAACCGATCGGTCAGTGGGACCAGCGGCCACCAGTGGCTAGGAATGATGCTGGGAACATGATGGGTTCAGACAGCTGCCTTTCAGGCCGACTTTGGCATAAACATGAGCTCAAAGTTGCGCTGAGAAAATACTGTGGTCAGCTAAGCCCAGTGAGAGCTGCCTGTCCTCAGGACTTCGGGTGCAGTCTCCACTGATCCCCACACCCAGGACTGCTAGAGGACCACAGAACCTTGTCGACGATTAACACCACACTCAGGAGCGGGTCATTCAGGCACCCTGTGGCCGCCTTATACTGACTGATGGTGATAATTCTATTTCCCATGATTTCTCGAGCGTGCAGTGGAAACCCCTTTTGCTTTTCATCTGTATCATTCTATTTCGTGAGGAAACCGTAGAAGGGTCCCTGATCTTCACTAACTGGGAGGAAACAGGAAAAGTTGGTGTAGGGCTGGAAACGAAATTGATGTGATCTGTGAAAGGGGTTTGTCACACTGGCCAGTGTCCGTCCTGAAGTCAGATCAAATGTCACTCCTCAGAGGTGTCTTCCTGGACCTCTCTTACTGCAGTAGACTCTCCCGCTGGGGTCATACCATCAGGTAATCCCACAATGATCTATTTGCTTACTTACTCATCAGCTGCTTCCCTTACTGCATATGAGATCTCTTGAGCTGGGTGATGGTCCTGTGTTTTTAAAAGTTGTGTCACCCAATACCTAGAAGTGTGCCTGGCATTTATTAACTGTTTTTTGTGTTTGTTTGTTTGTTTTTTCCCTTTGGATGAACAAGAGGCAACTCTCTAAGGTAAGATTGTTTTGAATAGCTAACCACTTGCATCCTTTTTATTAGGAAACATGTCTCTCTGAATCTCTGTGAAGTAAGGGTGCAGGTGGGAAAGGTCCAGGATAAACATATATAGGATTATTATTTAAGATTTTCTAGTTTTGGCAGGGTTCATCAAAATGTATGGAAAAGCCTAGATTTTTGCTTTGAGTGGCCAAAGATGTATCTAAAAGATCAAGAACATCTGATGGGATGAAAAGTTGATCAGAACAAAAGGGTAAAGTTAGAGACACAAATGTTCTCCCCTAGAACTCGCAGACTCATAGGGTGATCAGATGCCGGTTTGCCTGGGACCGTCCTGGCTGACACCTGCTGTCCTGGCATAATTCTGATAATGCTCCTTTACAACCTCAGAAGTTTATTGGTTTTGGTGATCAATTATATGGTCATGTGGTCTGTAAGATTCAGTCCACTCCCTTTCAGCACCCAGTCATACTGGGGCCACAGTGTACATTGAGCTGAGGATGGAATAGTAAGAAGGGATAGGAAGTTGTAATTTTGGAGTTCATAGATTATGTAGGAGAATCTCAAATATTTCTTGACACTCTTATTTGATTCTCCTAAGGTTCTGCCTGTCAAATGGTCTTTGTGTTTTTAAGTTTTCATGACTTCAGGATATTCGGAGCCCATAGCTCTGGGGGCGATGGGTCTTGCTACATGATCTTTTTATTTATTTATTTATTTTATTTTTTATTTGACAGAGAGAGAGTACAAGCAGTGGGAATGGCAAGCAGAGGCAGAGGGAGAGGGAGAAGCAGGCCCCCCACTCAGCAGGGACCCCGATGCAAGGCTCGATCCCAGGACCCTGAGACCATGACTGAGCCAAAGGCAGAAGCCTAACCGACTGAGCCACCCAGGCGCCCCTTGCTACATGATCTTAAGACAGCATGGCTGGGTCACAATATCTTCCCAGGAGAAAAACTTGGTCAGTTTTATTCATAGCTCTGGTCTCTCTAGGGCTCAGCAAAGTCTGCTCTTGGGAAGACCTTTGGGGAACAGAGAGATAGGTACTAATAATTATGCCTCCCTTTAACCTAAAAGACTTTTTCTTGGTCCAAGCTTCTAAACATCCATTTCTTTCTTCTTGAAGGGGGCTTTTGATCCTTAAAGCAAAGAGACACCAGAACGAGGGCTCACGCCATACCCAGATATGTCAGAATACTTGGGTCTATAGACAGGGGTCTCATAAAGTCTGCTAACACAGGCAACTTTCTGACATATTTGACCACTTTTAAGTGGTTGATAATGAATGCATGCATTTGAAGGTTGGGGAAGGTCACTGAGTGGTTCCAGCAGAAGAATGTGTCACCCCATTACACCAAAGTGGTTAGATGATAAATTTCCCAAACCAGAGTGGATGATGTGGCCAACAGGAGAGGGCCACATGCTTGCTAGATCTGAATTACAGTTTTAGTCAATGAAAATCAGAGACACAGATCACCTGAGGCAAGGCATCACTGACGCAGGCACGGGGGGCAGAAGGAAATGCTGCCCTAATGCACTGTGTCCATTGCAATGTACCTGTGCATCACTTTAAGAGAAGCGACACTGACTATAACATGCGATGCCATTTCACATGTGGTGTCTTGTAATATCAACAAATTATTCTCTGTTAATTTGCCTGTGTATCCAGACTGTCCATAGTTTTTATCACCACCATTTAAAATGTTTTCATCATAGTCTATTGGCATGCCATAACGTAAACATTCTTCAACTTTTGTGTGTGTAGGTTGTTTCTTTTTTTCTATCGTAAAATTCTGTAAACGCTGGAAGTAAGCACACACATTTCCCCATATTTTAGATTAGTTAATTAAGATGAGTGTTCACCAGGGGGAGAAAAATTAAGGACCGTTTGAAGAGCGGCAGGAGGAAGAGGGTCCGAGGAGCAGTGACTTGGCGAAGGCATTTCCTTGTCCGCACCACGCTCCTCATGGCGCTCCGTCGTCTGTCTACAGGATGTCCCCACTGTGTAATAGAAAACTCCTCACAGCAGGCTAGTGAAGGACTTGACAATCTGATGACCAATGACTTTGTGGACCTTGAATGGAAATACTGTACCCCTAATCTGTTTAGGCGAGGAAGTGAAGTGAGGAAAAACCTCCCATCTACACACAACGGTGCTTTTTGTGCAACAATGTGAGAAATACATGCATTTCTATGTTACACGTCTTGTTCCAACCTATATGTGGGTTGTTTTCTTTCCTTTGCATTCTCTCAAAGCAGGTTAATGGTCCGCGGGAGAGATGATTTCCCTGGGCAAAGAGGTAGAAGACATTTGTGCAAGAGGCAAAGAACATGTCACTGTGGGTCCTTCGGATGCCTTCCCTTGTTTTATTGAATGACCTTAAAGAAGAGTTTGCTGTCTTTCTTTTCTCTATTAGGAATTAAAATAGGAGACTTTAGATGAGGTCTTGTTTTAAAAAAGCTATTTTCTTTGAGAAAAAAAGGGCCTCTCCTTTGCATGTTTGAGATTGACATGATGAAGTTTAGGAAAAACTTATTTGACAGTTGGTTATGTTTCTTCTGGGTGATTTGTTTAGAGATATGTGTACATCTAAACTGCTTAAAGGTGTTTATGACAGATTTCTCACTTTCATAGGGGATATGTAACGTTGCAGAATGATGGGATTTTGTAGCCTCCAGTTGCTGGAATTGTACATATTTGTAGAAGTGTTGGAAGATGCTGGGAATGATTTTGCAGAGTTTGAAAGTAGAGCGTCCAGGCACGTGAAGTAAGGGAAGAATGAGCACCGAGTAAGCACCACTGTGTGCCAGGCCCAGAGCTGTGTGCCTTGCAACTGTCAACCCACTTAATTCTCATGACAACCTAGGAGGTAGGTACTGTTATTTCCCCATTTTACTCAGCATCAGTAGAAGAATTTGGACAAAGAAGCTTGATATCCTAGTGAGATGCTTGATCCGCTGTATTGTCCTTGGGGCCAGTGAAGCTGTTCCCCACTTCCAGAAGTTGACTGCTTTGTTGAGGCTCCTCTAGGGTCAGAAGTGGCTGCTCAGCACCACTCTCACAGCGGGACATTCTAAGAACAGAAGAAATCATTGCCAAGGGGAATGGTTATTTGTCCTGGTTTTAGCAATTTGCGAAGTCCAATAAAAAATAAATCCCAAAGCAGTCATATGTTTCAAATCTGAATGTTAACAGCTGTGCTCTTATTTCTTTGCTGACTATAATTCTACAATGCTAAGCTTTTCCTCTGTGTTCAGAAAAAGCTCTACCTTTACCTTAATGTCTGGCCATACCACCCAGCTGTATATTCCAAATTTGCACCCAATTTCCCATTTCTTTCTATATATTTCTTTCTTCTTCTTTTTTTAATTTTAATTTAATTAGCCAACATACAGTACATCATTAGTTTTGGATGTAATGTTCAACGATTCATTAGTTGCATATAACACCCAGTTCTCATCACATTATATTTCTTTCTTCTTAAGGAGTGATCTCTATAGGGCTAAAATTTTAAAACAGCAAATTGCTAAACTCTTAATCTTCCTCTAACTTCTAAATTTTTGCTTTTGGAACACACACACACATATATTTTAGTAATGTTTTAGGAAGTCTTTCTACCCCTGTCCAGAAAGAAACTCCAAGAACCAATTTTTTCTTTATTTCCTTCCTTCTTCCTTCCTTCCTTTCTCTTATTCCTCCCTCCCTTTTTTTCTCTTCTTTCTTTCTTTCTTTCATTACTTCAAGGGAAAATGATCCCTTAACGTGTATGTGACAACACTGACTGATGGCTGGATGTTTCCTGTTCCTTTCTGGTCTCTGAATTCTGAGTCACTGAGTTTGTATTTTTAAGTCACACCTGTGGGCGAAGTTGTCTTTAAACTAGTGTCCATGATTTAAAATGCCAACCAACCAAAAAACCCACTCCCTAAAAAAATGAACAAACCAACCAAAAACCCCTCAAATTGAACCAAAAACCTCTCCAAAAAAATCAGGTCCTCATTTGGGATCAAAGCCAGACTACTTTTTTTCCCCAAATTCCTCTTGCTCTGCAGAGAAAGTACATCTCTGAACATGCCAAATGGAAATTTGGATATGACCAACTCTTTTAAAATTCTAAAGTCCTTTAAATATTCATTGTTTTCCAGTTCTTTATGATCATAAAATTCTTCTCATTAGAAAGCTCACCTTGGAAAGAGCGAGGGAAGGAGCGAGTTTGGGAGGCTGCTGTTTCCCTGCCTCCCGCTTGCTCAGAAATTGGCCAGTCATTGGCGAGACATCCGGCTGTGGGTGCTGGAGGGTCCTAGTTCGAATCTGTGAGGACTGAGATGTGTCCCTCCAAATCTATCACCAGGGCTGGACGGACCCCACTGAAGCCTCTCTGGTGGGGGTGAGGGTGGGAATTCTTGGAGGCAAAGATGCCAGAATTTTCTATAGGATGAGCCTGTAGAACTTGTTTATAGGTTGGCTATCAAGCTAGAAAGGCATAGGGCTGGGGACGTGACTGACAGCTGCATTTGCTCAGTACTTTATACAAGACGGAGATGATCTTTCCTTTTTTCATTGAAGAATGTGGAAGAGGGCTGCTGGTGACCACGGTGGGGTGGGGTGGGGGAAGGAAGGCCACTCCTTTCAGCCCCTTCATTGAACCTCTGCTGATGAGGAGCCTCCTGAGATAGAACTATGACCATGCTGGAGGTTGGGCATGTTGGCAAACTGACGATGGGAGAAGCTGGGGCAAGTGCATCTGCCTGAGTCTGCAGAAGGGGCAGGCAAGCCTAGAAACTTTTTCCATCATGGGAGGGGAGAAGCATTTCCAGGTTTCACCATGCATCCTGTGATTTGTCTCCTTGGTTAAATGTCTGGGTTCTAGAAGCTGCTTTACTAATGATCTCTTAAGGAATGGAGAACCATGGAATCTCTCAAGTAATCTTGCCCACATGAACTCCAGTGGGTGATGAGGCATCCTGCTTCATTTTGCCTCAGAACAATTTGGGCACCATGAGAGCCCAAATGTAGCTGGGGCAGGGCGCTTCAGCAAGTAAAGGAGGATGGGCATCACTTCCTATACTGGTGTGATTCTGTTTTTGCTTTTTGTTTTTTTTTTTTTAAGTCCTACTGTGGTAGTCAGTGGCACAAGGGGTGGACATCTAGTGGTACCCCTCTCCACTGAGTTTCAGTAGCATCTGTGCCGGTAGATTCTCAGTGAGTCTCATAGGCACCCTAGATGTTGGCTTCTCAGCCTTGAGCCTCCTACACCCTGGTGGGGTGTTTCCTGCTGGCCAGTCCCAGCCCACATCACTCTGCCTTCCAACCTTTGCCCAGCCACTGTGGACCAGCTCTGGCTCAGGTCAGCCCAGAGAATTTCCCCACCCCCCAGTAGGCATCAATCACACCTTTTCAGTGAGATCTGAATCCCAGCCTTGGAAGCTGGGAGTGTTCTCCTTTCCAAGTTTGTTCTTTCATTAGGCGTTCTCCTTCATCTCTTGGGTATTCTTTAGAGTTCTCTTTATCCCTTGATAGTCAACCCCCTGTTATGGTTAATAATTCTTTTTTTTTAGATTTTTTTTTTATTTTTTAAATTTTATTTTTATTATGTTATGTTAGTCACCATACAGTACATCATTAGTTTTTGATGTAGTGTTCTATGATTCATTGTTTTCGTATAATATATTAAGGTCTCCTTGTTAAAATTGTTGTGTGGTTTCTGTCTCCTAACTAGACCCTGATTGATACAAGATGATAGTAGGATAATTGCTAGAAATACTGAGTTTGTTCCCTTATATATTTTACTTCCTTCTTATTTGAAGCCTAGAGTTGAGGAGGAGAAGGAGTCCCCGTCATTGTTCTGACAGGTGCCAGCCCTTGGAAGCTGCGAGTTGCATCCAATGGAACTGGGTCCCAAGTTGCTGACACCCAGGCTCACTGAAGATTTCTATACTTGCCAAAATGGGCAGAATGGATGAGAATTGATAGTGTAACACTAGCTTCACATGTGGGTGAGTGGAACCTGGAGAAAACCAGCTTGAATTTCCTGCTTGTCCAGAGGGATGGAAACTCAGAATCGGAATGAAGTTGAAAGAAAATACAGACAAGACTCCCTCAGTGAATCTGCTATATGATAGTTATATTTTTTATGTCAAATCATTGACAAATATATAAATATAAAAGGTGACCTGAATTTAATAATGCTTCCATAAACTTGTATTTTATTATTTATAAGGTGTTTAGAAACACTTGAAAAAGTGGTGCATATATCAATCTATTTATTTATTATTTAGTCTATAGACGAGAGGGTTTCCTGCCTGAAGGTAATAACTCCATAACCCCACTGGGATCCGAGGCTCACAGGCTTGGATCTAGTGTTAAATTATAAGAATGGAAATAATACTGATAGCCAAGTGCTCATTAATGTATAACACTGAAATCATATCATCTTTTAAAAAGTCTTAGCAAAAGATGCAGAAATCTGGCTTTCATTTGCCAAGTCTCCATCTCCACTGTGTAATTTTCTTTGTCCATACTTTGAAAGAGGAAGCAATCATTGCTTGTCTGTTTGCACTTCCTGCAAGAAGATGCTACTCTGGATGAAATGCACTGGCTCTGCCCGGGCAGCTTGAGGATCCCACTGAGGGAGCAGTCAGCTGCTGGCCACCGGCTGGGTGATGCACAGAGAACAACAAGCCCCAGAGCTTGTCCCTGTCCCCAGCTGTCCACATCCTCATACTCATCCTTATTTCCCCGATTTTTCTTCTGGAACTAGGAGAAGCCCCTGATGTGCCTTTCTCTTTCTCTACCTTTCATATTTTAAAAAGTAGGATACTAATATTTATGAAGACATGAACTAATATTTAACCTTTCCTGACACCCAGTAAACATGCTTACTTGGCTCCATGGCACAGGTCTACACTACATTAATCTAGAGAATACCAATAGGAAAAAGGAAATGATGAAAGCAAATGCACCACTAGCTACAGAAACACTTCATTTAACAAAATCAGGAAAGAGAATATATTTCCCTAAGTTTGATGTGATAAAATAAAGTGATAATACTTTGGTTTCTTTAATTTCATGTCCTCTGCTCTGTTTTCCCTTTGACCACTAACAACACTCAGCTGTGTCCCTTTGTGACCCAATGACTGTGTGCCTGAGAGCCTGGGGCCGATGAGAAGGGGACCCGCTTGCTCTCTACCAATTTTCAGCTTCTTTTTACCGCCAGCCCCTGAGACTCAGCCCTTCCTGTTGTGAGTCTAGTGTTTGGCTAAACTGGAGAAGGAACTTAATGATCGTATTGGAAAGACTTTCTTGACAAAATTCATTTTCTGGATATGGGAAATAAGGATTCTGGACTTCATAAATGTGACTTATGGGGCAATTAGACATCTTGGCAGCTCTTTTGGGTCTAGCATGGATGTCTGGAAATTATATGTCAACTCCCACCCTCATGCTAAAGTTTTCTGGCCTCCCCAAGAAGGGACATGGTGATTAAATAAATGATCACTAAGTGAAAGACAAGAAGAAAGAAAATAAGTCATTTCATAAAATGGGAGAATAAAGGAAAAAATGAAATTTTTACATTTTGATACTTTTTTTCCCTTGGATTTTCCCCAATCTTAGTTTCCTTAGTGCCAAAGTTTTGATAGTTCTATGTAATGACTTAAGAAAGTCACACTACATGACTATGCAGACATCTACCTTGCAGTCCCAGTAGTGGGTGTTGGGATGTTTGTGTCCACTCCTGGATGGAGAAATTGATAATTGAGGGTGAATTTAACAGGCATCAAGGATGTAATCTTTTCTCACTCATCTTTTATGATAATGAAAACATGAACAACCTAAACATAAGTTGAAATTGGTGATTGGTGGAGGGTTGGGGAAGGAGCTTTCCTTTGCCCACGACCTTTGCTTCTTGCCACTGTCACCCTGGCAGTGGTCACCCTCTGGTCTCAGTTTCTCCTGAGCTCTTATATATTAGCTCCACCTCTCAATCCACTTCACATGCAGGTTATTGCTTCATCTTGGTGTATGGGGAATGTCTGTTAAAGTTGATCTGAAAATACTTATAGAATTAAGTGGGGTTGGGTCAGATTGCAGATGTTCAAAAGAAACCTACGTTTGGCAAAAAAGGAAAACAAAGTGAGAAATATTGCTCTTCTTTCCGAAGAAAAACCACATAGAGTTTTTGGAGTTGTGGAATAGTTTTAGGAATTGGCTCCAAACACAAGTTCCTGCCTGTGTTCCTGAGCAACCCAGGGTATTCTTCCAACTTAGCCAACACCTGTCCAGTAACCCCTTGGGCTTTGGTTTCACCACCTGTGAGAAATAGTTGCGAAGCTCAGGGCTCATATGAACAAATGCCGAAGCAGGTCAAGTGTGTGCCTGCCCAGCTCCCACCTTTGTTTTTCTTCTAGCTTCCACACTTCCCACAGGAACTCAGGGCTTTTGGCAAGTGTATAATCAAGACATTGCAAGACAGTCCTGATTTTGAAGATTCAGTGTAAATGTTCCCCAAAGCTTAGTTGAATTTGTTTGATAGTGAGTTCTAGTTTTAGTCTTGGGAAACATGGATATAGGCTTACAGTGGAGACCCATTGCCCTGAAATGTCCCATTCCCTGAGGACCTGAGCTCAGCTTTTTGCTGAGCCACCTTATCTATGGTGCTAGCGGTTGAGAACGACTTACTGGGTCAGCTTATAGGAGGATTTATAGTTAAAACAGGTAAGCCAATTTCTCAACTCAGGGGTAACCAAGTGTTTCTGTGTTTTTAATTGTGGGCTACAGACATGACCAGAAATCCAAATGTGTGTGAACATTGTTAACATTTTCTTTTTTAGAATGATAATTTGAGGGGGTTTGAGAATTAGACATGACTTGAACATGAGTAGAATGTGTGGAGTCTGGTCACATCCTTTTTCTGATGTCAGTAATCCTTCTTAAGCTTCATGGTTGAGGTTTAGTGATTAAAACATGAAAAGCTCAAAATTATACCATTAAACGAAGATTCACTGCAAACTTGCCAATGTGAGCCTTGTAGCAGTCACTCAACCAAAGCAGTCTGTGCGTCTGTCTGGATTCCTGTTAGTAAGTTCAGGAAGCAAATAGCTCTGGATAGTGAGGGATAGTTATATTAGAGCATGTGTGCAACTTACTAAAACAAAACCAAACCCTGTGTATTTTTCCTTTTTTGGGGGGCAAGGTGGTATTTAGGTTGCCTGGTTGTTATCTGTCCCCAAGCAGTGGTTTTTAAACTTTTTACCCATCAGATTTTTCTTTAAGTGAAACATTACTCTTAAAAAAGCTAATACTAAGACAGATGAAACAGAAGTGCCCTAGTTGAAAGCTGGGTTGGCAGCTGAGCCTTCACTCTTGGTTTTTCCTCTTGAAGCAGCGCATGAGCACTTCTGCAGAACTGCCAGCCTCTTAAGGAATGTTTGGGAGTCCATTCATTGAAAGGAATGACTCTTTGGAATCTACCTGGTCCATGTGAATTTGACTCCTACTGGACTAATCAAGTATCCCTGAAGCCTAGTGGACCCCCAGAACCCTCCTGCCTATAATACGGTCAAAGAAATATGACATTTGGCCAGAAAATAATACTGTGCCAATTTTGACTCATGAAAGACTCACTCAACCTAGGTGGATATTCAGAGCAAACCATTTTCCAAGCCAATATATGGAGAAAAACAAACTTTTACCCTAATTGGCATTTCTGTTTTGAATGGAGAATGGAACTTGGAAGACAGTGGGGAGGTAGGCTGGTGCCTCTGAGATGCTGTGTTCAGGACGAATGAAATGTTGGAATCTTGTGTCCTGATCTACTCACTGGTGTATGAGCTTGAGGGGTGGGTAATACATATTTTCCTCTTTTCGTAAAAGGTCCGGGTTGGGCCAGATGACAGTTGGAACTGACCTCAGAAGGCCCTGTTTGGAAGGCTCGTGTGTATCACATGAGGAAAGCTGTGGGGATGTCACCCGGCCAGCTGTTCACTATGCCAAGCTGGGTCTCCATAGCTTCAAAGTCATTCCAGTATAATTGAAAACATGTGCTGAAATATGCATTTTCTTAAGGTTCAAAATTTCCTTGTGATGTACTTTCCATACCATTTTGAATTAAATGCAGAGGAGGACAATGCTGTGGCCAAAAACTTGTATGTCAGTATATGAGTGTTTTAAAACAAATCTTTTAAGAGTAAAAATCCTGATGAATATACAGAAGACTGAATCACAGTTCTGAGAAAGGAGACAGGTGAGGAGCCTAAAGGAAAAGGCTTAGAGTAGTAGTTCTCAATGCAATGTCGTCATAATTCATAATTTCGTACAAATGTTTTATGCTCTTGCTTTCTTTTTTTTAAAATTTAATTTAATTTTTTTAAATTTTATTACGTTATGTTAGTCACCATACAATGCATCATTAGTTTTTGATGTAGTGATGCTTAGTTTTGATGTAGTTTTGATGTAGTGATGTAGTGATTCATCGTTTTCGTATAACACCCAGTTATGCTCTTGCTTTCTTGAAAATGATTCTTATATCTGGACATTATGTTTGTGACTTCCACAAAGAGGAAACAAAGCATCTGCCCGTATTTATCCTGCACAAGTTTCCATCTGTGGCAATATCAAATGCCTATATGGACCAAACAGTAAATTATGGGAGTGAAGCCAGAAGGTGGAGGCTTGGCCACCTGGACACAGGGCTCATTTGAAGGGAGCTGCCATCGAGAAAGGCCAATGCAGTGTAGCCACAGCTTCTGATTTTTCAAGATAGGCTGGGAATTAATATTTCTAATGTAAAACTCTCCTGATCTTTAAAGTTTTGGAAATTAAAGATGTAAATACAGTGTGTGGTCCAATAAATATCTCTGAAGGCCAGGCCAGGCCCTGGGCAATGTCTGGTCTGCAGAGTGTGAGGCTGGTCTCTGAAAAGTTAGCAGGCAGCAGAGCCTTATAGAAAGGTGGGACAAGAATTCCTGTTGAGGTAGAGTGGGGTGGGAGAACGGGGTTAGTCCCATCTCTATTTACCTTAACTGAGGTGGGGAAGGGGGTGTGGGAGCCCACTTCAAGGTGGAGTCAGAGATCGTAGTGACAGGAAAGAACTCAGTTTTGCCATCTGTGTGTTGCTTTCCTGCATGTCTCTTTCACCTTTCACTTTTCACAGCACATTTCACTTCAGAAATTTTTGGTTATCAAGTATGTGGAGGCTTTTCCCCATACCAACAAATTCTTTGTGACACCAGCTTGGCAACCTACAGTTTAACTCAATTCTGACACTACCAGCCTAGAGAAAGCATCAGAGTGCACAGGTGAAGGCTCAGCCCCACAATGTGGCCCCCCACTTCAGGTGACAAATGCAAGTAGTAGGTCCCCAGGTTATCCAAAACTTCTGTCCAATTTGGCTACAAATTGGGGATTCAGTTTCAATTGATTTGCTAGGGCAGCTCACACAACTCAGGGGAACACTTATTTCTGTTTACCAGTTTATTAAGGGATGTGATAAAGGACACATATGAGTAGCTAGATGAAGAGGTACATAGGGCAAGGTCTAGGAGGGTCCCCAGTGCAGAAGCTTCTATTCCCGTGGAGTTGGGGGGAGCATCACCCTCCTGGTGTGGATGTGTTCACCAACCTGGAAGCTCCCTGAACCCTGTACTATTGGGATTTTAGGGTGGCTTCCCCAAGTAAGCATGATCAATTATTAACCACGTTTTTAACCCTTCTTTCCTCTCTGGAGGATGAAAGGGAGGGCTGGAAATTCTAATGGCTTGGTCTTTCTGGTAGCCAGTCCCTATCCAGGAGCCCACTAGAGTCACCTCATTGGAACAAAAGATGCTCTTTGTGCTCTTATCACTTAGAAATTTACAAGGGTTTTAGGAGATCTATGTCAGGGAGGGGGACAAAGACAAATATTAGAACAAGAGATACTCCTAGTATTCTTATCACTTATGAAATTCCAAGATTTTTAGGAATTCTGTGCCAGGAACTGGTGGCAGGGACCAATATATATATTTTCTATGACACAGTAGAAATCCAAATGTTGGTAGAAGTAGGTGAGATCAAATGTTCTAACTATGACAGGGGAATCTCTGTCTACTCATGGAGTGATACAAGACCGACAAGCCAACAGACACAAAGGTTTACTAGGCTGGGAAGAGCCTGAGGAGTCTTCTTGCCTTTACAGTTTCCGACATAGTGGAGCTCAGGGATGGGCAATGCCAATTTGTTTCTTAGGATCAGAGTTTAAGAAAGGAAAAAAAAGAAAGGAATCCAGAGGAGAGGACTTCTAATTCTGACCAAGTTGGAGTAACAAGGACCAGATTTACTCTCACACTTGAAACAAACAAACCGACAAACAACAAAAATCTGGGGTGTCTGGGTGGCTCAGTCGGTGAAGTGTCTGACTTTTGGTTTCAGCTCAGGTTGTGATCTCATGGATCATGAGATAGAACCCTATGTCGGGCTCCACATTCAGCGGGGAGTCTGCTTGAAGATTCTCTCCCTCTGCCCCTCCCCTACTCTCTCTCTTTCTCTCTCTCTCAAATAAATAAATAAATCTTAAAAAAAAAAAGGAAACCAGACAAAATATGTGAAACAATAGTTTTCAAAATGCTAAACATTGGACAATGGAGTAATTCCTGAGATATGGAAAACAAATGAGGTGAGTCCTGTGATTGCCCCAGCTTACTGCTTTGAGAGTTTAGGCTGCAGCACAGAGAGGGGAACTCCACATGGGACACCCACAGGACACTCCACAACCAGTGGACACCCCAGATTGAGGGGAGAGAACCAAGGGGGCTAGAGTTCACAGGACTGACTTCTGGAGAGGAGAGAACTACACAGAGAAAGAACTCTGGAGATTTGCTGAGAGCACCTCTTGAGTATTCATCAGAACACTGATCACCACATGCATGTGGAGAGTACTTGAGACCAGGAAGGCACTCTCTGAAAGGTTTAGAGGGAACAGCACCCAGTGTCTATACAGGGTCAGCAATAATGCTTGTTCCCACCAGCCAGATCGAAAAACCCTATAATTCATGTGAAATTGCATAGAGTATCCTGAAGGGTCTGGTCACTGTAGTGGGGTATAATTAGTTCTAGACTAAACCTGTTTTGGTTCTGCCTAACAAGACTTAAAAGCAAGACCTAAAAGGATCAAACTGGTTCTAAGAAACTTAACTGCACCCCGGAACAAAGTTTGAGAATATTTATGGGTATACAAAAATATCCAATACCTAACAAATGAAAATTCAAAATATCTGACATCTGATAAAAAATTGCCATGCATGCAAAGAAACAGGGGAACACAGTTCATAATGAGGAAAAAAGTCAAAATTGAAGCCAACCCAGAGCTGACAAATATTAGAATTAGCAGGCAAAGACATTAAAAGATTATAACTATGTCTTATATGCTTGAAAGTTAAGGAGAGAAATGGAAGTTATAAAAACCCCAATAGAGCTTCTAGGGATGAAAACTACAGTGTCTCAGATAAAAATACACTGAATGGGATTGAAAGCAGATTAGATATTATACAAGAAAAATTTAATGAAAAGATTGAAGATAGAGAAATAGAAACCAGGCAAAATTAAACCAAGATAGAAAAAAAGAAGAAAACAATAACAATAGTAAAACTATAATAATAAAACAGAGTCTCAGTGATCTGTGGGACAACTATAAGCGGTATGATGTATATGCAATTGGAGTCTCCCTAGAAGGAGTCAGAAAAAATATTTGATGAAATAACGACTGATAGTTTCTCAAATATGATGCAAACTATATACTCATAGATCCAAGCAGTTCAATGAACCCCAAGGAGAAGAAACACACAGGGAAAACTACACAAAGGCACATCTCAAATTACTGAAAACCAGTGATAAAGAGAAAATGTCAAAAGCAGCCAGTGGGGAAAATACACATTTGTACAGAGGAACAAAGGTAAGGATGATGGCAGATGTCTCCAGAGGCAATGCACGCAAGAGCACAGTGGTGTAGCATCTTTAAAGTACTATTGAGTGAAACAAAATCCCAACAACAACAAAATCTCTGTCAACCTAGAATTCTATACTTAGCAAAAATATCTTTCAAGAATGAAGATGAAATAAAGACTTTTTTAGACATGCAAAGGCTAAAAGAATTCACCAGTGACCTACATTATAAGAAATTTTAAAGAAAATCTTACAGGCAGAAGAAAAATTATAGCAGATGAAAATATGGCTCTAAACAGAAGAATGAAGAGTGCTAGAAATAGTAACTATGTGGATAAATGTAAAAACATTTTTTCTTACTATTTAAATCTCCTTGAAATATAATTAAACAAATAAACAAAAACAATGTGGTGTGGGGTTTACAACATATATAGAAGTAAAGCATAATGGGGCGCCTGGGTGGTTCAGTCAGTTAGGCATCTGCCTTCGGCTCAGGTCATGATCGTAGGGTCTTGGGATCTAGCCCCACGTCAGACTCCCTGCTCACTGGGAAGCCTGCTTCGCCCTCTCCTCCCTGCTTGTGCTCTCTCTTGCTATCTCTGTGTGTCTCTCTCAAACATATAAATAAAATCTTTAAAAAAAAACAAAATAAAAAAAGTACAGCATAATGTATGAACTTGTCAAATCACTAAGTTGTACACCTGAAACTAATATAACATTGTGTGTCAACTGTACTAAAAAAAAAAAAAAGTAAAAGTAAAATGTGTGACAAAAACTGCAAAGGCAGTGGTGAAGAAATGAAGAGTCTTATAAAGTTCTCACTTTATATGGAAGTGCTATAATATTGCTTGAAGTTAAACTGTGATAAATCAAAGGTGTATACTATAAGCTCTAAGAAATCATGAAAATAACAAAGAGCCAAAGAGCTATAGCTAATAAGTCAACAAATGATGAAAATGGAACCGTGGAAAATATTAAATTGCTCCAAAGCAATAGGAAAAAAAGAACAAAGAACAGATGGGACACACAGAGAACAAGATAATAGTCTTAAACCTAATTGTATCAATAATCACATTAAGTGTAAATGGTCTAAACACTTGTTATAGGTTGAATTGTGTCTTCCTGGAAGAGAAATGTTAGAGTCCTAACCCCCAGTTCCTTAGAATGTGACCTTTCTTGTAGATAGGGTCTCTGTAGGGACAGTCAAATTAAAATAAGGTTGTTAGGGTGGACCCTAATCCAATATGATTGGTGTCTTTATAAAAAGGGGAAATTTGGGTGCAGAGATAGATATGCATAGGGAGAAGACACCATGAAGTCATAAGGAGAAGATAGCCATCTACTAATGGAGGAGAGAAGCCTGGATCAGATCTCATCCTCACAGCCTTTAGAAAGAAGATGCCTTGCCCAACACTGTGATTTTTGGACCTCTAGCCTCCAGAATTGTGAGATGGTAGATTTCTGTTGTGTAAGCCTACTTTGTGGTACTTTGTTACAGCAGCCCTAGAAAATTAATACATTTATTAAGTGGAAGAGGTTGTTGGATTGGATAAAAAGTGAGACCCAACTTTATGCTCTCTGCAAGAAACACACTTTAAATATAAAAATACGAGTAGGCAAAGTAAAACTATAGAAAAAGATATGCCATGCTGACACTAATCAAAAGAAAGCTGGGGTGGTTACATTAGTATCTGACGATGTAGATGTCAGAACAGAAATAAAGAGGGTCAATTTATAATGATAAAGGGGTCAGTTCATCAGGAGGTCATAGCAATCATAAACTTTTATGTACCTAATAGCAGACCTTCAAAATACATAATGCAAAAACTGATAGAACTACAAGGAGAAATAGCTAAGCCACAATCAAGTCAGAGATTTCAATAACATTCTCTCAATAATGAATAAAACAAGTAGACAGAAAAATTGCCAGGATATAGAAGTCCTGAAAAACACTATTAACCATCTTGACCTAATCGACATTTATAGAACACTAAAATTAACAATAGCAGTATACACCTCCTTTTCAAGTTCACATAGAACATTTACTAAGATAGACCAGCTATTGGGCCATAAAAGAAGTCTCAATACATTGAAAAGAATTCTAGTTATAAAATATATATTATCTGATCATAATGGAATTAAATGAGATATCAGTAACAGAGAGATCTCTGGAAACTTCCCAGATCTTTGGCAATTAAACAACATACTTCTAAAAAATTCATGGATCAAAGAAGAATCCAAAAGATAAATTAGAAAGTGTTTTGAACTAAATTAAAATGGAGATACAACATTCAAAGTTTGTGACACGACACTAAATTGGTACAATGGGAAAATTAGGGCACTAAATACCTATATTAGAAAAGAAGAAAGGTCTCAATCAACGATTCCAGCTTACTAATCAGGAAACAATAAAAAAAGAGCAAAGTAAACTCAAAATAAGCAGAAGAAAGGAAACAAGAATGAAATTAATGGACTATAAACAAAAAACAATAGAGAACATTAACAAGACAAAAACTGCTTTTTTTGAGAAAATCAATAAAACTGATAAGCTTTAGCCATACTGATCAGGAAGAAAAGAGAAGATACAATTACCAATATAAAAAATGAGAGACATGGTATCATCACAGATCCTACAGATATTAAGGGATAATAAAGGACTATTCTGAACAAATTTTATTCTAATAAATTTGACAACTTAGATGAAATGGACACATTCCTTGAAAGATACAAACTACTAAAGCTCACTCAAAAAGAGACAGATAACCTAAATAGTCCTATTAAAGACACTGAATTTGGAGTTATAAATCTTCCCACAAAGAAAACTTCTGCCCCAAATGCCTTTACTGATGAATCATACCAAACATTTAAGGAAAAACTTACATCAGTTTTACTCAAACTCTTGTGGACAATTGAAGAAAAGGGGATACTTCATAAATTATTTTATGAGGCTAATGTTACCTATTGATAAATGGTAAATGATAAAAAAAACAAAGACATTATAAGAAAAGAAAGCTACAGACATAATATCATCATAGGAATAGTTGTAAAAACTCTTAACAAACTTATAGCACATTGTACACAACAATACATAGACAGAATAATATATCATGGCCAGGAATATACTATATTTATCTCAGAAATGCAAAGTTTGCTTAAAATTTGAAAATTAACATATATAATTCCCCATGTTAACAAACTAAAACACACACGCACGCGTGCACACCAAAAACTAAGCCATATTGTCAAGAGCATTTGCCAAATTCAGTATCCCTTTATGATAAACTCTCTTAGTTAACTAGGAACAGAAGGAAACTTCCTCAACCTGATAAAGGAGTCTCTACAAAATGTCTCTGTTCTCCTTTGCCTTGGAGTCAAGTACACAAAAAGTGATGGGTATTATGGAAGTAGCACAAGCTGCTGGGTCAGAGCACTTAAGTCTGAACCACGGCCTTCCCACTTCTCTGATCACACACACGTTAAAGAGCCCCTCTGAGCCTGCATGCTCTCATTTGTAACACAGAAATAATGGACAAAGAAGTTATGCTTTGTGACTGCACATATTAAAATTAGTACCTTCTCCGTTTTCTTCACCTGGTTCTGACAAAGGGGAGATTGGCTCAAGATGACAGGTTTCAGCATGCTTATTAGCCACAAATATTTACTCCAGGTGTGCTCTGGGTAAGGCATCAGTAGGCTTGCTCTGGTCCTTGATTCCTTTTTGGAAGGACCTGGTGGAGTGGAGCGGAGTGGGGAAGAGGCTAGGAGGCAATCAGAAGATGAGGGGCACCTGGGTGGCTCAGTCGGTTGAGCCCCCGACTCTTGGTTTCAGCTCAGGTCATGATCTCAGGATCCTGGGATCAAACCCCCCGAGTGGGGCTCTGTGCTCAGCATGGAGTCTGCTGTCCCTCTCTCTCCCCCTCTGCTGCTCTAGTTGTTCAGCAAATAAAAATGTTTCCCTTATTACACTAAAACTCTCTTCTTAGGTGTGTGGGTGGGACAGACAACACTTGATGAATGCTGTCAGCCTCTGTTTTACAGGTGTAGAAACTGGGATGACTAGAATACAGTCTTACACTCACACTTGACAGATTTTTGGAGCTATAAAAGTTATACTCACTATTGTCTCAATATTCCCATCCTTGAAATGGGGACGGTAATAGTTATAAGAATTACATTACTGTATTTTTAAAAAAGATTTTATTTATTTATTTTAGAGAGAGAGCGAGCAGGGGAAGGTGCAGAGGGGCAGGGAATGAGAATCTGAAGCAGACCCACCCTCAGCACGGAGCCCCACACAGGGCTCAATCCCACAACCCTGAGATCATGACCTGAGCTTGAAACCAAGAGTCAGGCTTGACTGAATGAACCACGCAGGTGCCCCAGTTACTGTATATTTTGATGTGACTTGAAGACTCTGCAAAAGCTAAGGTTATCACTCATTTGCATGTCTAAATGGGACTGTTCATCAATTTTCGCCCACCTGCCTTCGGTGTCCCCCAGACCTGCACCTGCCGCCTGTCCCCCCACCCCTGCACCTGCACAAAGGTCATGCCTGCTCACCTCCTCTGCAGAGACATGCACTCCAGGCCTTCCTACGGTCCGGGGCGCTTCCTCCAGACAAGGACAAAGCAGGGCATGAGGTCGGGACACCCTGGGTTTCGGACCCGGAGTACCCAGACCCTGAACATGAGCGAGGTTTGGAGAAGCCGCTATTCAAACCTTGGCTGTGGGGCTTCTCTGGCCAGTTGGAGGGTGTTGTCTTGTACCGTTCACCGGGCGGTGCTCCACGCCCTTCCTTGCGCTGTTGTCCGTCCCTGCCCACCCCCTGGCCCCTATGCAGGAGGCGAGTTTCTATAACTTACTAACATTTCTCTTTCCAGTTTAGCCTCCGAGTGGTAATCAAAGATTTTGCCTGAGGAGGGCGGCCAGCTCCCAGCCTGCCTCCAGCCAGGCTTTGCTGGCGTGGCTCTGTGGGAGATAGCCCCCCATCGATGGCTCCTCTGGGAAGGGGGCTGGTGGGTGCCTCTGTCCAGGATCAGCTCTGTTATGGTTCACTGTTCATCAGTCTCCAAACTGTGTCTTTTCGATTGTAATGCTAAGCATTTCTTTTCTTTCCTAAACAGTACTTTATGATCGATTCCTGGGTTTTGTTTTAAGCACTTTGAAGAAGCAGGATGGCCTCCTCCCAAAATTTGATCTGGATCTCAAGAGGGCTGATGCCACACTCACAGCAAGAGGGTATATGAGAAGTTGATCACACACGTATGGAGGCTTTTGGGGAGAGCAGGCAGGCTCTCCTTGCTGGCCTGAAATGTCAGGAGAGACATTTGACCTGTCCCCTACCCCCAAAGAGGGAGCACTTGGGCCTTCTCAGCTCTCTCAGGTGTGGATGGAGGGGGAGTGGGTGGGGGAGGCTTAAAAGCTGTCAGGGAAGATCAAAAAAGGGGACCATACTTTTTGTTATAAGTTTATTTTGGATTTAAGAACAACTGTTCAAAATACAGAGACATTTTGTCACATGAGACAGGATTTCCCTGTCCTTAACTGATAACCAGATTCAAGGGTTTGGAAGTCTGTGGGCAACAAAGCCAGCATCACAGCCCATCTCACTTCCTCAGACGCCCCATGTGAACTAAGCCACCAGCAGATGACCTCCTGACACTGTGAGCATGAAGCCTCAGGTCACGACTCTCTGGAAACATAAGAGGTGATTAAAATAGTCTTTATCATTTATTTCAAAATTGTTTCCTTGTTCAAAGTCTCAATGGCCCTATTAGCGAGGAAATTCAATTTCAAATGAGGATCCTTATGCTGCTTATTTCCAGATTTACATCTCCAGTGGGCACCTGTCACCTGAGATCCAGCAGGTGTATCTCCGTGTGTGTGTAGAAAGCATCCCAGAGGGAACGTGCTCCCAGTACAGCACCTGATTTACCCTCACAACTTGACCTTTCTCTTAACTTGCCCATCTTCCCAGTTGGACTATCCAAGATTCTAGAAGTCACTACTCTCACTCTCATAAGTCATATGGGTAGAGTTACAAAACAGAACCCAAATCTTACGTCTCTTTTCGCTCTGCTTCCCCCAAGCCATCTCCACAGGCTGTTTTCCTGCCTGCGCCCTGCAGGAACCCGAAGCAGCCCCCGTCTCGGTTCCTGTGCCCCTGCTGTGGGTTGAACTGTGTCCCCCCAAGAGGTATGTTGAAGTCCTGACCCCTGGGAATTTTGAATGTGACCTATTTATTTATTTATAGATTTATTTATTTATTTTAGAGAGACAGAGAGAGAGAGTGCACGTGCGAGTAAGCACATGGGGAGGGGTAAGGGGACAGGGAGAGAGAGTCTTAAGTAGTTTCCACTCTGAGCATGGAGCCTGACTCGGGGCTTGATCTCATGATCCTGAGATCGTGACCTGAGCTGAAACTAAGAGTCAGATGCTTAACTGACTGAGTCACCCAGGCGTCCCGAATGTGACCTATTTAGAAATAGGGTCTGCAGGTGCAATGAAGTCCATCCTTAGGGTGGGTCCTGATCCAGTCTGACTGGTGTCCTTATCAGAGAAGACACACACACACACACACACACACACACACACACAGGGAAGGAACCATGGGAAGATCGAAGCAGAGTTTGGAATGATGCAGCCACAAGCCCACGAACACCGGGGACACCAGAAGCGGAAGAGGCAATGAAAGATCTTCCCCTAATAGTATTGAATCACTGTATTGTGCACCTGAAACTAATATAACACTGGATGTTAAGTAACTGGAGTTAAAATAAAAACTAAAAAAAAAAAAAAAGAAACTACATTATCTCTTTACAAAAAGAAAGTAAGAAAACTTAGTTGAGTCTTTCAATATTGTATTGAATAGTAGGTAGCTGGAGTTCAGTTCTAGTAATTATCATCAACAGGGAGAGCCCATCATGTCATAATTTACATATATAGAAGCATCTTTCAACTGTAAAGTACTACCTAAAACATTGTTAACAATTAAATGTGCTGCATGGACAAATAAGGATAGTGTGTCATACACAAAGTTATAATCACAACCTTTTGAGCGGAGGTCTGCAGAAGAAAAAAATCTAATTAATAAATTGAGACCTTGCAATAGGAAAAAAAAAAAAAGAAGAAGAAGAAAGATCCTCTCCTAAAGGCTTCTGAGGGAGTGTGACCCTGTCAACACCATGATTTGGGGCTTCTGGCTTCCAGAGCTGTGAGATAATCAGCTTCTGCTGTTTGAAGCCCCCCACTTTGTGGTACTTTGCTCCTGCAGCTTTAGGAAGCTAATATAAGCCCTATAATCACCTTTTCACAAAGGGTCCAGTGGGATCTTTTGAAACTGAATTCAGATTGTGTCCTTCTAATGTATCAAAACCTCTACTGATTTTCCTCGGAACTTGGGATAAAATCCAAACTCTGCACGAAGTTCCAGGACGCCTGGCACATCTGGCCCCACTATCTCTGACCTCATCTCTTACCCCTTTCTCTGTTCCTTATCTTCAGCACAAGCAGCCTGTTTGCATGTGGGACCTCACTTGCTAACATGGGGTCTTTTTACTTGCTTGTCCTCTGTCCCCAAACGAATCAGCTGGAGTCACAAACCTTGCCCCACATATTAACCCTATTTGATTTCCTCCAGAGCGCTTATCCTCACATGACATTTCTGTACTAGTTCGTTGTTGGTCCCCGCCCCCTCTAGGGGGAGCTCGTGAGACCTCAGCCTCGTCTGTGCAGGGCTGTGTCCTCAGTGTCCAGAACAGGGCCCTCCACTGCAGAGCGGGGCTTCATGGATGTTTGGTGAATGAATGTATAGCACGTGAAAATGTTTAAAGAAGGGTTTTGCTTTTATTATGGACACCAGTAAATGAAAGAAACTTAATATTTACTGAATTTATTGACATTTTTTAAAGTATGCACGCATAAGTGCGATTCATACTTTTCCTCAACTAATCTCCCTTGGTTCTTAATCCAGAAAGAGTAGTCAAACCTCACTGGGGAGAGGCCCACAGACATCTCCCAACCCCTACTGTCTAGGCAAACACCTGCTTTGCCATGAAACAAGAGTATCTTAGTCTAAGGGAGGCTCATTGCACCCTTTCCAAGGGCCAGTACTTAACAAAGTTAAGTACTGCTTGATCAAACAATTGTGACCAAGTGTTAACACAGTACTTCTAGGTGAAGAGTAGGAAGGTAGTCAGTGCATCATTCTGTCATTTCACTCTAGGCTTGAACATTTTCAGAATGAAAAGTTGGAAAAAAATTAGCCAAAAAAATACTGTATGATTTCAAATTGCCTTCAGGAAAACTTTCTGCTGTAAGATTAAAGGACTAATGGCAGGTTTGTGTTAGACAATTGACTGTAGACTATTTGGTTAGTTCAGGAATACAATGCATTTGTGGGCCAATATGTATATATTATGTGTTTTTAAGGTCGGTCAGAGGTTTTTGCAACAAACCAGGGCAAAATTTGCAGGTCACAGTTGTGTCTTTTTCCTGCTGTGGAAAACTCAAGGTGTAGTTTTCATGGGTGAATGGTACTTGTTGTCTCAGAAGGGACCTCAGCCCTCAGAGCCTCTCAGGGAGGACTTGGCTTCTGTGGAGCTTCAGGTGTCTTTCTAGGTCCCCCTGAAACTGTGTCAGGTGACTCCAGACTCAGCTGAGAACCAGGAGTCTATCCCACTTTCCTGAAAAGTGATCCTTCTTTCCAAAATATAATAATGCCTTGAGGTCTCATAAATGGTTGTCCCTCTGTGTTAGAAAACTTTTGCCTCCAGAAAGCCAATGTTAAAGGGCAGGTGGGTTAGCTGGAATTCCAGAAACCCCTGGACACACGAACCGAAGAGGTGAGAGTGAGGTCATTGTTCCGCCCACTATTTCTCTGACCCTGGAAGCTACCAGTGAACTTGTTGCAACTTCAGCTCCTTTCAGAGGGTCACCCAGGTGCTTGGAATCTTCAAGGGTGACTTCTGTTTGTGCAAGAGGAAATGTCTCAGGCTTCACTGGTCAATGTGGTCGCTGCAGGCAAACCCATTGCCACTGATGGTGGGGATCCCTAGGATCCCTCTTCCCAGGACTTGGTGAGTCACTGCTGGACCACCCAGATCTTCTGGAAATGTTCCTTTCTAGCAGGTTCCTCATTCTCTCTGGGAAAGACTCTAGGCCGACTTGCTCCTGGTTTTGCAGACACATGTGGGCAGGTCTGACTCATGGTGAATGTAGCTTAAGCACAGGTGGGGACCCCTGCTCATAAAGGATTAGCAGGAGCTTTTCAGACTAGTTTAGAATGTGATTGTAATATAACTATGGGTGGGGAGTGGACAGAAAGTTCTACAAGATGGGGAGATTTCTAGGGAGGGCAGGCCCTTGTGGGATGCTGGCAGGGCTGGCTTCATTGACCAGAGATTCATGCAGTCACATGGGGCCCAGCCCTCGGAGATCCTTGCTCTGTGGCTGCCATCTTGAAATTCTTCATAATTTTATCTGCATTTATGTTTTGTAAGTGAAGTCCAGTGGGATGATGCAGCATGTGCAGGGGCCTCCCACTGCCTCCCTGGAACACATCTGCCTCCTGGAGCCTGGATCCTGCCCAGGTCTCTCTCCCTATCCCTGGCCCAAACCCATGCTACCCTCTATCCTGAGGCATTGGTTGGGGAGGTCCAGGTTCTCCTGCCACAGTCAGCCTCTCAGACTGGGCAGGGCAGTGGTCATCCTTCCCTGGGCTGGCCATGCCCAATTTGGGCAGAGCACTCGCCACTTGGTCCAGGTACCCAGTACATTCCTGCATAAAGGTTGCAATCCCTTGGGGTCACCCATTCCCTGAGGATTAGAACCATGAGCCCAAGGAAAGGGGAGGCTCATTTACGCTTTCCACTGGTGCTCTGATTTTCATTTGGCATTGGGTTCCGCAAATTCTATAGCTGGCCCTGCATGCTGGGAACCTAGCAGCTAAGCAGCAAGGAGAGAGATAGGGCAGCAGATCAACTCTTCCTATGTATTAATTCCATCACCATTTGGCCCTGGTCTCAGATGATGAAACTTACCTTTAAGAAACTTTGTTGACACTGTCCAGATTTCTTGATTTTATTCACATCATTTTGTCTGTCCTGGAATGTCTTCTACTAGGCTTTCTGATTTTCCAGCTTCTCCTTTTTTTTAGGGCTCATATTAAGACTCATCTGTCTCATAAGACTTTTGATCCCTCCCTCCAGGCAACATTGCTGACTTTCTGCACTGAACTCAAGGCTGCATCTTTCCCAGCTCTATTTGTGAATTAAATAGATTCCTTCTTTTTAATTTCAATTTTTATTTATTTTTTCTTTTTTGAACCTCTTTCTTTTATTTTTTTTATTTAATTATTTTTTAAAATGTAAATTCAATTAATCAACATATAATGAATTAGTTTCAGAGGTAGATTTTAGTGATTCATCAGTCGCATATAACCCCCAGTGTTCATTACATCAGGTGCCCTCCTTAATGCCCATCACCCAGTTACCCCATCCCCACACCCCCACCCCTCCAGCAACCCTCAGTTTGTTTCCTATGATTAAGAGTCTCCTATGGTTTGTCTCTCTCTCTGATTTCATCTTGTTTTATTTTTTCCCTCCCTTCCCTATGATCCTGTTTTGTTTCTTTTTTTTTTTTAAAGATTTTATTTATTTATTTGACAGAGAGAGACAGCGAGAGAGGGAACACAAGCAGGGGGAGTGGGAGAGGGAGAAGCAGGCTTCCCGCAGAGCAGGGAGCCCGATGCGGGGCTCGATCCCAGGACCCTGGGATCATGACCCGAGCCGAAGGCAGACGCTTAACGACTGAGCCACCCAGGCGCCCCGATCCTGTTTTGTTTCTTAAATTCCACATATGAGTGTGATCGTATGATAATTGTCTTTCTCTGATTGACTTATTTCGCTTAGCATAATACCCTCTAGTTCCATCCACATTGTTGAAAATGGCAAGATTTCATTTTTTTGATGGCTGAGTAGTATTCCATTGTATATATATATATATACACCATATTTTTTTATCCATTCATCTGTTGATAGACATCTTTGGTCTTTTCACAGGTTGGCTATTGTGGACATCGCTGCTATAAACATTGGGGCGCAGGTGCCCCTTTGCATCACTACATTTGTATCTTTGGGGTAAATACCCAGTAGTGCAATTGTTGGGTCGCAGGGTAGCTCTATTTTCAACTCCCCGAGGAACCTCCACACTGTTTTCCAGAGTGGCTGCTCCAGCGTGCATTCTCAATAACAGTGTAAGAGGTAAACAGATTTCTTATTGCACCTCCAGGGTTCATTGTTTGGCATCATTACTGAAATTTTCATGTGTTTATATTTTGTTTACATTACTGTGTTCTTGGCTCAGTCTCCTAGGTAGAGTAGATGCATGCAAAAATGTTTGTTGATTGAATGACATGTTGGGTGTATTGCAGCATTTTTAACAAATAAGGGCATTAAGGCCATAATTCCTTTGGAAGTGACTGATTGTTTGCAATCAAACTTTCAACTTGCTTGATCTTGGGAAGAAGTAACAACAAATTAGAAACTGACAACTGAAAAAGGAATATTTCAGCCAGAAGATATGGTTTCTACAGCAGTGGATTCATTTGATTTGAACCCTGTTTTTAGTAATCATGAGGTCATTAAAGCTCTGAGTGATTAAACATAATTCTCACTGTGATATGAGCATGTGTGTCCTTCCAGACCCACAGATTGTTTTGTACCCCTAATCATCAGGGCGAGTGGGATTCTGGGAATTCAGGCAATCCTGCTTCAGTCATTGCTTGGCATTTGAAAGCCCACCCAGCCTGGTGCCAATGTATTTGGGCGGTACTTCACCTTCCTCTCTGCTGAATTTTCCCCCTGACTTGGGTGACGTCCTGTGTCTTTGGAATTACGGCAACTTTCACTGCAGGATCCTCCACAGGAGGGCCCCCCAGTGCTGTGAAGCCCCCAGAATTTCATCAAAAGATGCTTCTTTTTGGTCTTCTTTTTTTTTTTTTTGCAAGTTTTTTATTTTATTTTATTTTATTTTATTATGTTATGTTAGTCACCATACAATACATCATTAGTTTTTGATGTAGTGATTCACGATCCATTGTTTTCGTATAACACCCAGTGCTCCATGCAGTATGGGCCCTCCCTAACACCCATCACCGGGCTAACCCATCCTCCCACCCCCTCCCCTCTAAAACCCTCAGTTTGTTTCTCAGAGTCCATAGTCTCTCATGGTTCATCTCTCCCTCCGATTTTCCCCCCTTCATTTTTCCCTTCCTTCTCCTAATGTCCTCCATGCTATTCCTTATGTTCCACAAATAAGTGAAACCATATGATAATTGACTTTCTCTGACTTATTTCACTTAGCATAATCTCCTCCAGTCCCATCCATGTTGTAAAAGTTGGGTATTCATTCTTTCTGATGGCTGAGTAATATTCCATTGTATATATGGACCACATCTTCTTTATCCATTCAGAGGGTTCCCCCTTCTCCACAACCTCTCCAACATTTGTTGTTTCTTGCCTTGTCAAGTTTTGCCATTCTAACTGGTGTAAGGTGGTATCTCAACGTGGTTTTGATTTGAATTTCCCTGATGACTAATGATGATTAACATTTTTTCATGTGTCTGTTAGCCATTTGTATGTCTTCTTTGGAGAAGTGTCTGTTCATGACATAACAGACACTTCTTTTTGGTCTTCTAATGATGAAGGTGAACACATGGGCCATTAGCTTCATTTTCTGAGGATTTTTGAGGTCATGCTTTAAAAATCATGAATGAAGTTAACATCTCCATTTTATGTGGTGCATGAGTCCCACACGTGGAGTTCTTGTTTTTTTGCTTGGGTGGAGGAGAGCTGCGGAGGTGCTTTCATCCCGGGAGCTCCTGAGGAGTTTAAAAACAGAGACTCTGGGTTGAATGAAAAGGTCTCTATTCTTTCTTAACATATTCACAGGATCTCATGCCAGAAAGCAAAACAAGATTGCTCCATTAGTCACCCAACAATGAAAGGAGAAAACCACCCACTTTTCCAAGCTTCCTTTCAAAGTAACCTCAAAGACCCTGATGGATTCATGGAATTAATTAGAAACAATAGTAATGACACACTGAGATGGGTAATATTGTCTCTAGATGACATTTCAGAATGCCCTGAGGATCCTCTACTCCCTCAGCCCCAACTTGCTGCCACCTTTGATACAGACCCTTGTCCCTCCTGACAGTGGCTCAGTTGTCCCTCCCCCCATGTTGCCACTGACAACCTGGGCCTTCTCGGATGTAATTTTCAGGCTTCAAGCCCTCCAGGGACATTTAAAAATAGCTGGTTAAAGGGTGCCTGGGTGGCGCAGTCGGTTAAGCCTCCAACTTTTGGTTTCAGCTCAGGTCATGAGCTCAGGGTCCCGGGATTGAGACCCGAGTTGGGCTCCACGCTTGGCAGGGAGTCTGCTTGAGATTCTCTCTCTCCCTCTCCGTCTGTCCCTCCCACCCCCTCTCTAAAATAAATAAATCTTAAAAAAAAAAAAGCTAGTCACATACTTGACCATAAAGGAAATCTCAACAAAACCAAAGGATTAGCATCATCAATAATAAAAAGTCTGACCAAAATACAACAAAATGTGAAAGCAACAACTCAAAAGATATCCAAAATGTGTTATATAAGTATTTAAAAAATTAAACAAATACTTCCAAATGATTCATAGGTCAAAGAAAATATCATAATGGGGAATTTAAATATTTTGAACTGAATAATAATAAAACCACTACCAAAAATTGTGGGATGTAGCTGAAGCAATATGTATACAGGGAAACTTTTGGCTTTAAATGTATTTATAAAAAAAGTTTCATGAATCAGTGAGCTGAGTTTCAACTTAAGAAGTAAGGAAAAGAGCAATAGAGTAAATCCCAAAAAGGATAAAGACAAATAAAAAGGACAAAGAGCAGGAATAATAAAATAGCATTTTAAAAACCCACAGGGGAGTAAAATGAAACTAAGCTTTCTCATCTGTAGAAAAGAAGTGCTAAAATCCACTTGAAAGTGAAGTTGTGAAGGTCACATGTCATACTTCGTACAAAAGCACTTTGTAAATGGCAGAGAACTATTCATATGCACTTCTGTCCTTGTTTCATTTTTCCAGCACATTCTTACTACTTACCTGCTCTGTGCCAGACACCTTGCCTGGCAGCAGGGGGCCCAATGCCTACTGGGAACTTACCCTCTATAAGGGTAGTGGAAATTATAATATCTATCCAATATGGCCCAAATCGGTGCGTGTGACAAAGGAGACACATAATAGAGCCTAGGAGGTTATATGTGTAATAGAGCCTAGGAGGTTATATGTAGGGGCAGAAATTTTCCTTTCTTCTCTTCTAGGTTCTTTGGTTGGTCTAATAATTAAATTGATACAAGACAGATTAACAGGAGAAAAATAAAAGTTTAGTGAACATGTATATGCAGGGGCCGAGGGCAGGCTGCCCCAAAAAGTGCCTCTCTTGGCGCATTGATTGTTATTATTTTTTTATTATTTTAAATAAAAGTTACTTAAGAAACAGCCAGTGGCAAGGACACTCAGACCGTCCTCTGTTGCCCTGAAATCAGGAAATAAATCTCCAATATGAAAAATACCCTCCCTGTACTAAGAAGTAAAAAGATATTCCTAACCCCAGAGATTTGGGACTTTAAAGCCAAGAAAGCTGTAGAAACAAATCTTATTTTCCTCTAATCTACTACCTCAGCCTAAATCTGCTTGGAATTCCCTACTAATTAAAGCTCCTAAATACCTCTTTTCTTTATTCTGTTAATTCTTCACAGATCTATTGTCTCTTTGTTTAAAATGTATAAAAACTGCCTGCCTTGGTCATTTCTTTAGGTCTCAATTTCATTGGGCCTTTGTGCGCACGTAATAAAATGTTGGGTTTTTTCTCCTGTTAGCACGTGTCATGTAAAATTTAACTTTAAGTCCAGTTGGAAGACTTTGAAGGGTAGAGGAAGACTTTTTTCCCCCTACATATACACGGGAAGACACCCAGAAAAACTCTGAGATGGCCAAAGCCATCACTTTGTTTTTATTTTTTTATTTTTTAGGATTATTTCTTTATTTATTTGAGAGCGAGCGAGCGAGTGAGAGAGAGAAAGCAGGGGCAAGGGGCAGAGGGAGAGGGAGAAGCAGACTCCCCGCTAAGCAGGGAACCTGACTCGGGGTTCGATCCCAGGACACTGGGATCATGACCTGAGCCAAAGGCAGATGCTTAACTGACTGAGCCACCCAGGTGCCCCAAAAACTATCACTTTAAATATTGTCTTTCCCTAAAGACAAAAGAAGATGTAAGATGTGGGGGGTGGGAGTGGTTAGGGGAGGTGACCAAGTGACCAAGAAAAGCACAGTAAACAGAGCAAGGTTGTTATGCAGATTTGAGTTGCTGTCTTCTCCACAGTTAAGAGTTTCTAGGGGCTTAGAGTCATCACCCTCTTCCCGGTACAGCAGAGAGATTCCCCTTACGCACATAAATGTCCTTATAAAAGGGTAATTTTGACTTGCTTTCTAGAGCTTCTCCTGTGTTTGCGGTTTCTTAAAAATAATCAGCCTAGAATAATCCTTATGCCAAAGAGACCTATTTTGGGGTGGCAAATTCAGATCCCCTACACCTACTCAAAGATGTTAGGAGGGTTCTGCTAGAAGATGAGGTTCAAGCAGAGGTCAGGAGGTGGGATGGAGGGAGAAGTGTGCCAGGTGAAGGGAAAAGCATGTGGGACAGAAAGGGCCAGTGTGGCTGGAGCCCAGTGGGCTGTGGAGGGGGATGGGGTCACAGGTAGGAAGGAGCCATGTGGGCCCTGGTAGGCCATGTTTGGAGTTTTGCTTTCTAAGAGCAATGGGAAATAGTGGCAGTATTTAATTTGGGGCACAGAATGGATGGGAAGAAGAGAGAAGCAACATAGGGGACCATTTGGAAGGCCTGCGTGGTCTAGGTGAAAGGTGAACTGATGGAGGCTGGGATGAAGATGGCAGAGGCAGAGATGGGGAGAAGAGGTGGGTTTGAGCAATATCTTGAAGATAAAATCTAGAGATGAGGGATATAGATCCAGATACCCTACTGGCCCCCATTGAAAGGGATGATCTAAGGGGTGCCTCCCTGGCATGCAGTCTTTGCATGTGGACCTACCAGTTTATCTACCAGACAGGGGCCCTGAAATCCTGTCTTTATGGCCCCAGGGTCAAAAGACAACAAGGCTGCTGACCTGTTGGTTATGACATAAGCCTATGCCATTGATCTACCTTCTCTGGTGAGGATTGTCCTGTTGCATTTTCTTGGAAAAGTTGGCTGCTTGAACAGCTGCTCTGGTGGATCTAATGTTCCTCCTTTTTATAGTGATGCAATATAGGCAGAGGACCACTGGACATTATTAAACTTTTAATAAGTCCCATAAACAATAACCTACTTGTTGAAAACATTTATTATTTAGGATTTTCAGTACATTAATTTTATAAATTCAAGACTTACCTTGAAGTTGACAACAATGAGGAAACTTATCTGAGTAATCATATGCTAATTTTGGAGGTCTGGGTAATTAATAACAGTTTGGGGAAGTGAATCTTTGTGGGCCACATGTACAATATCTTCATGAATAACGTTTTCTGGGAAGATGTGCCAGATGCTCACCAAACCTGAACCTTGGTATAGTTAGTCTACATTTCTTCCTGGGTGCACAGTCAGACTACAGTTCCCAGTCTCTCCTGCAGTTAGGTAAGGCCACATGACTGAGTTCTGGCTAATGGAATGTGGATGGAATTAATGTGGATAATTTCCAGGGCTGGCCTAGAAAAACCTCTCATGCAGGAGCCTGATTTTTCCTCCTTTCTGCTGAAGGGATGGTGAGTCCTCAAATGACCTTGGGAATCAGCTGTCAAAGACGGCTCAGACCCTAAATGTTTACACGAACCACACCCTACTTCCAGTTGGATTTTATATATGTGAGAAATAACCTTCTATAACATTAAGCCACTGGAAGTTGGGAGTTTGTTATATAGCAGTTCGCTGCAATACTCTGTTGTGCACTGAATAATGTCCCCCTCCACCCCCCAATTCATGTACTGAAGCCCTAACACCTGGTGGGAGATGTGTCCCATCTCAATTTGGAGATGAGGCTCTTTGGCAGTAATTAGGATTAGGTTTGAGGTCATGAGGTTGGGGCCCTCATGATGGCATTAGTGGTTTATAAGAAAAGGAAGAGAGAAAGATTTCTCTGTCTGCCATGTGAGCCCGTAGCGAGAAGGCAGCCGTCTGAAGGCCGGAAAGAGGGCTCTCACGGGAGCTGAATTGGCTGGCACCTTGATTTTGGATTCCCAGCCTCCAGAACTGTGAGAAATAAGTGTTTGTTCTTCAAGCTGCCCAGTCTGTTATTTTGTTAACGCAGCCCAAGCAGACACACTAATCTGACTAGCTAAGTGCGATTGAACCAGGTAGTCACATTCTGAGAATTCCTTCTAAAGACCTTTGTTTTCCAAGCATCTGTTTTAGTGTATCTGCTTATTCTCACTTCCCTGTTTCTTCCAGGTTTCACTGGCCCCATATTTCTCAACTGTGCCCAGCCAAACACCATCAGCAGTAGAGAGAGAACAATGTATATACTACCAGAATGCTCGGGGGCTTCCTGATGCTGCTTGGACTTGCATTTGAAGTCACGATATGTCTGAGGGTTCATGCTGGGACTCTGGGAAGACCCCCCAATAAACATAGCTCCCCCACCCTCTGCTCCCACTCCAGTCTCCCTGCCCTTATTCTGAGGCAAATGACTACTGGGCTTAATGGGGAGTGGGGTGCAAGGGGACTTCGGGCTCTGAGGAGCCCCAGGGGTAAGGTTGACATAAGTTCCATGTGCATGTGCCTGAGCTACCTGGTCTTGAAGAGGCCAAGAGGCAACTGAATGGGTGGGCTGGGTCTTTCCTGCCTTTGACCCTGACATGGACGCTTTGGCCTCAACAGAGACTGAGCACCTCTGCTTTAGTGACCTGGACCACACAGGTGAGAGGGCAGCTACCATCAGGGCATGTGAAAGCAGGAGCCAACGATGCAAAACGATATCCCCTCTCAGGTTCTTGCCTGGAGAGAGGAAGACACGGCAAAACAAACAGGGCTGCTGGAGGAGACACAAGACAATTTGAATTTAAAAAAATATTAGTGTATTGAAGGAGATTTAAATATAGCACAAAAAAACTTTCTGGAGCTAAAAATCATAACTTCCTAACCAAATACAATTCAAGAGATTAATTAAAGGAGAGGAAAATCACCAGGGGATCTGAATTAGCATCCTAGAAAATCAAAGGCAAGAAATATTTTGACATAGAGCAAAGATAAGAAGAGACGGAAAGCAAGTGGAAAAGGTAAGAAGCTTGGAAGGTAGATCCTAAAACCTTGAACTGTGAGTAGTGGGAGCAGAAAGAGGGAAAGGAGCAACAGAGGAGGGGCAACTATTATACTAATGATAACAGAAGACTTTCCTGAACTGAAGCAGACTTGAGCCTGTTTCTTTTTCTCTTCTTAAAAATTTTAATAGATTTTATTTTTTAGGGTAGTTTTAGGTTTACAGCAAAATTGAGCAGATGGCACAGAGAGTTCCCATAGACCCACTCCCCACCACCCCGGAGCCTCCCTGACCATCAACATCCCCAGCCAGAGTGTTCACTGGTTACAGTAAATGAATCCACACCGACCTTATTATTGTCCATAGTTCACATTGGGCTTTCCCTTGTGATGATGTACCTTCCACGGGTTTGGGCAAATGCACAATGTTGTGTATCCATCATTACAGTATCATATAGAGTAGCTTCACTGCCCTACAAATCCTGTGTTCCTTCTCTCCATCCTCTACCAACCCCTGGCAACCACTGACCTTTTTACTGCCTCCATAGTTTTGCCTTTTCCAAAATGTCATATAGTTGGAATCGTATAGTATACAGCTTTTCCAGATTGTTTTTTTTTTTCACTTGGTAGCATGCATTTAAGGTTCTTCTATGTTTTTTTCATGGCTTGATGTCTCATGTCTTTTCATCCCTGAATAGTATTCCATTGTCAGGACATATCATGTTTATATATCCATTCACCTATGGAATAATATCTAAGTTATTTCCAAGTTTTGACAATTATGAATAAACTCCCATAAATATCTGAGTGTGGGTTTTTTATGTGGAGATAAGTTTTCAATTCACTTGGGTAAATATTAAGGAGTGCAATTGCTGGATTGTATGATGAGAGTATGCTTAGTTTTGGAAGAAAGGGTCTTGCAGAGCGGCTGCGCCACGTTGCATGCCCTCCAGCAGTGAGTGAGAGTCCCTGCGGTTCCACATCCTCGCCAGAATTTGGTGTTGTCAGTGTTCCAGATTTTGGCCATGCTAGTAGGTGTGCAGTGGCATCTCATCATTGTTTTAAGTTGTATCTCCCTGATGACATGCGATGTGGAACATCTTTTCATATGCTTGTTTGTCATTTGTATGTCTTCTCTGGTGAGGTGTCTGTTCAGATCTTCGGCTCATTTTAAAATTGGGTTGTTTGTTTTCTTAGTGGTGAGTTTGAAACTTCTTTGCATAACACTGGGTGTTATATGCAACTGGTGAATCACTAAATCCTACCCCTGAAACTAATAATACACTATAAATTAACTAAATTGAATTTAATGAAAAAAATTATAAAAAAATTTTGATAACAGTCTTTTATCAGATATGTCTTTTGCAACTGTTTTCTCCCAGTCTGTGGCTTGTCTTCTCATTTTCTTGAAAGTCTGCCTTTTTAAAAGAGTTAGCCCAGATTGAGGCCAATTTGTTGAGAAAAAGCATGTGTCCAGGCATTTTCTAGTAACAATGTAGAACTTTAAGAATAGAGGGAAAAATATTTTTCTAAGTGCCTCTAGGCAGAAAGAATTAGGAAAGAGTCAGCCCTGCTGTGGACTCCACATGTGACCCAGCTGATCCTTCATCCTCCTTGATATTCTTCTCATGGTTCCGGCATGTCTGTCTCTCTTAGCATCCCTCCTTTATCATGACTTTTCCCCTAATGAATCTTTGTACTCTGGATATAAATATACACATCCAGACCTGACAGTTGTACTTCTAGGGACTGAAATCTATAGAAATAAAAACACTGGGAAAGAATAACACATGTGTAAGGATGTCTATAGTAATCAAAAAAAAAAAAGATAAACAAAGGTAATACTATCAGGGAAATAGTCAAACAGTTTATAGGATAGATTGAAGTATTACACAAGCATTAAAGAGGATGAAGGGAAATACACCAGTGGACTTGATAGTGATGGGTGAGAAAATAAAGAATCAGAAAACTGTGTGATATGTTCATAGTACATGTACATAAGACATGTTTATAAGTGTAAGTATATGGAACTCAAGAATGTGAGCTCAACTAACACAGGGACTTTATTGTTTACCACACAATCTATAATGCTTAGGAGACCAGTACAAATTTAGAGAAAAAATTAGAAAAGCAGATACCAGATTGAGAGATTACCAGTGTGTGTGGTTATATGGGTAAAAGGGGTCCAAGAAAAAATGGTTTATATATTACCATATTTATATATTTATGTAACAGACTGTATGTTTGAAGAAATTTTTTTAATTAAAAAAAAATTTAAGGTTTATTTATTTATCCTAGAGAGAGAGAGAGAGAGAACATGAGTGGGGAGGCAGAGGGAGAGGGAAAGAGAATCTCAAGCAGACCTCATGCTGAGTGCTTGGAACCCCACCTGGGGCTTGACGTGGGGCTCAACATGGGGCTCAATCTCAGGACCCTGAGATCATGACCTGAGCCGAAACCAAGAGTCAGATGCTCACCTGAGTGCGCCACCCAAGCACCCCTGTTTGAAGAAAAAAATTTTTTTAAGATTTTATTTATTTATTTTTGAGAGAGAGCACAAGCAGGGGTAGGGGCAGAGGAAGAAGCAGACTCCCCAATGAGCAGGGAGCCCAGTGAGAGGCTTGATCCCAGGACGCTGGGATCATGACCTGAGCCGAAGGCAGAGGCTTAACCGACTGAGCCACCCAGGTGCCCCTGAAGAAATTTTTAAAAGTAAAACTAACCAAAAAGGTTTGTGCAAACTTTACATTCTACTTCATTGTATATTTATGCTTATACATAATGTGTGTATTCATTTTAATTTAAAAATATTTTAAAAGAAAATGTTTTAAATTATTTACATGGAGCTCTCTCAAAAGATTTATTCTCAATTCAAACAGTAACTGTGGTATTAAAGAATGGTTAATTTTTAGGTGCGGTAATAGTATTGTGGTGATGGTAAACCAACTCTGGTCTTTGTGAAATACACACTGAAGTATTTATGGATGAACTGATAGGGTGTCTGGGACTGGCATGTGGAAGAAGTCTGGCCTGTGCTGACAGGTGTTGAAGCTGGGTGATGTGGACATGGAGGATTCATTATATTATTATAATTATCCTGTTGAAATTGTATACTATTATATTATTGAAATCTGCTGCATAAAATGTTAAAACTGAAAATGTACCATTTTCATGATCAACTCTTTTTATCTAACTCTCAAGCTTGTATTTCATAGCAGTAATCTATTCTGGAATGTTCCTTAAATCTTTACTGTTTGCTTTGTACTTGCTAATTCAGATGATTATTTGGAGTACTATTATTACTTCAGAATATAAATAAAATCTGCTCACTAGTCATATTTGAGAGTTACTCTTTATTATTAAGGCAAAAAGATCAAACTGAATTTTACCTTTTGTCAGATAATTTTTTCTTTTCCACTTGAAGAGAAATGACAATCCCACCCTGTATTTGAGAGTTCTGACCACCACCTGCCTGGCTCCAACTTCCATCTGTGTGGTACCACAAGTGTGAGAATCACTTTCTGTTATCTCTACAAATGTCTTAAAATGTAGGCATTTTCAAACCATTCTTTTGTGTTGTCTTACAAAGAAGATCCTTTCAACAACCAATCAATCAATCACCCAAAAGAGGCATCCACTGACTGACTGACTCAATCATTAGTGGCCCTACACTGTAGTCAAGGAGATGAGTCTAATAAATTATCATGCCTCATAAGATGGGGTAAGGGCTCAATGTAAGGAAAGACTATATGTGCTGAAGCTGATCCTCTAATAAATTCCCTTCCCTCTATCCTTTCATTCCCAAGGTCAAACAGTTTCCCACGACATTCTTTCGAACTTGATGCTTAGGATGGTCTGAGAGCAATATGTGGCTCAAAGCTAATACGTGGAAGATTTCCATTTCTGTGATACTGTGATTTATAAGGAATTTATGTATTTGGCCACTCTGATGACCAAAATATATTTCTCATATATATTTGGCCTTCATCCATGGTTCCTGGATCACAGTCCCTCAAACTTTTAGAATCTCCTGAGGCATGAGAGCAATGGGAACATCTTTTGTTGTATATTAAATATATATAATATTTCCTCTCTTGTCCTCAGTTCCTGAAAATGCTTCAGAGTCATGAAGGTGAAATAGGTGTCTTGTTATCCATAACAAGCCCCTTTCCATCACAACTGAGTTTATGTTCATGGAATGACCTGGAAAACACCAAGGATAGGGGCTGGTTGCCGAGGGGAACCAGAAGTGAATAGAGGGGTGGGGCTTTCACCGTCTGATTTCTGGAGAATCGATCACCAATGGCTAAGGATTTAATCCCTCATACCTAGGTAATGAAGCATAAAGACCGACAAGGAGGGAGTTTGGTGAGCTTCCAGACTGGGGAAACAAGACACTTCTACTTGCCAAGTTCTATAAGAACAGGGATCCTTTATTTGGGACCTCGTTCTGTGTATCTCTTCATCTGACTGTTGATTCGTATCCTTCAGTAGCATTCCTAATAAATGGGTAATCTAGTGAGTGAATGGGTTTTCTGAGTTTTGTGAGCCAGCAAGCAGATTAATCAAACCCAAGGAGGGGTTCATGGGAACCTCTGATTTATAGCCAGTTGGTCAGAAGCACACATAACAACCTGAGCTTGTGACTGGTGTCTGAAGGGGAGGGCAGTCTGGTAGGACTGAATCCTTTACCTGTGGCATCTGATGCTGTCTCCAGGTACATAGGGGTAGATAGTACCAAATGTGAGTTGAATCATGGGACACCCAGCTTGTGTCTTTGAGCATTGCTTGGTGGTGTGGGGAGAACCACATCCCACATGTTGGAACTGTGGGTGCAGAGCCCTTAATTTCCTCATGCCATCTCATTTCCCTTAGCCTTAAAACTGACCTGCTTCTACTGACTACGGGAAATCCCACTGAGCTTAAGTAGGAGACAGTGGAGTTTTATTAACATGAAAGTGGGACAATTCCTTGCTGTCTCCTGCCAAACAGCACATCTACTTCCAGGGGAGACTCTTACTCAAGGGAAATTACCTCAGAATAGCATGAGTATGCTGGGAGAGGTTCAGCCCTTTGTTTTTATTGAGAGAGTCATTAGGATAGGAAAATTGGGTAACAGTTAAATCAGAAATTCTTAAAGCATTTGAAACCCTCTTGGTTTGAGCAGCCTATGGCAGCTGAGTCATTGTTCTGAAGGTCTGGATCTCTGTGTTGTCTGTTGGTCTATTTGTTTTCAAAGCCTATATCTTGACTGATCATATCTGTCACTTGGTATATAATCTTTAAGGGTTTCCTAGTGAAGTGTATTTGTTAGGAGGTTGTTTTGCCGATAGACAGTGGAAAACCTGAACAAAATGGCTTACATATTAAGATTCATCCCCTTCCGTAACTCAGGTGCCCCTATTTATTTTATAATTGACTTTTGACTGACTACCTTCACTCATTTTGCCCACCTCCCAGCTCCCTGCCTCTGGCAACCACCAATCTGTTCTCTGTTTCTGTGGTTTGGTTTTTTTAGACTCCACATATAAGGGAGATCATACAGTATTTATCTTTCTGTGTCTGACTTATTTCATTTAGCATAATGCTGTCAAGGTCCATCCATATTGTCCAAAACAGCAGGCTTTCCTTTTTTGTGGTTGGTTAATATTCCATTGGATATATATATACCACATTTTCTTTATCCATGCATCTGATGTTGGACACTTGGTTTGCTTCCACCTCTTGGCTATTGTAAACAGTGCTGCAATGAACCTGATGTACATATATCTTCTTGAGTTAGTGTTTTTGTTTTCTTTGAGTAAATATCCAGAAGTAAAGTTGTTGGGTCATATGATAGTTCTATTTTTAATTTTTGGAGGAATCTTCCTACTGTTTTCCATAGTGGCTGCGCCAATCACGTTCCCATCAACAGTGTGCAAGGGCTCCGTTTTCTCTTCATCCTCTCTGAAACTTAACTCTTGTCTTTTTGATTCTAGCCATTCTAACAGGTATGAGGTCATGTCCCATTGCGGTGCTGATGTGTATTTCCCTGGTGAGTAGTGATGTTGAGCACAATCAGGATTTCATGCCTTTTCCTCTGAATCTACTCTCATCAAGGTCCCAGAAGTGTCGATGCATCCAGTGGATAATTTTCTTTTCTTGACTCCTCAGCAGCATTTGGTGTAGTTGATCACTCCTTTTGCCTTGAAACACTTTTTACTTGGCTTTTGTTCCCTTCCTACTGCATTGATATTCTTCTTAGTCTCTTTTTGGGGTTCATCTGATTTTCTGGACTTCAAACATTGACATAACCTGGGTTAGTCCTGAGAGCTTTCTTCTACCCATGTTCTCTCTCGGTGGTCTCATCCTATCTCATGGCTTTAAATGTCACTTATGTGCTAATGACTCCCAAGTTTAGACCTCCAACTTGGGACTCTCCACCAAACTCTAGACTCACAAATCCACAAATCCTGCTTGAGTATGGAATGTCTAATTGGCATCTTAAACTTAAAGCATCAAAACCAAGTCCTGATTTCTTCTCTGCCCCAAACCTGCTCTTCCTCCAGTTGTCCCATCTCGGGGAATGGCAATTCCATTCTTTCACTTCTTCTACCCCCAAACCATGGAGTTCTTCTCGACTCTTTCTCCAACATCTCCCTAAGCACCAGCAAATCTTCAGATTGTATCCAGATCTTGACAGCTTCTGACCGGCCCAATGCAAGCCACTGCCTATTTTCACCTGGGATGTGGCTGTGGCCTCCTGACTAGTTTCTGTGATTCTACTCTCGCTCCTCTTTAGCAATGAGATTGTTAAAATGTAATGGCAGTGCATGCCATTTTCCCTCTCAAAGCTGTCCAGTGGCTTCTGGTCTTGCTCAGATCCATAGCCAGAGTCTTTACAGCAGACTGTGAGGGTCTACCTCATTCCCACCTGCCTCTGACCACAGCCCTTACTGCTTTCCCTTCATTTTCTTCTCTTAGCCTGTATCCACCTCCTTGCTATTGCCCAGTCACCCCACCCCTGCCCTGAGATCTTGGCACTTGCTTTTCCCTTGGCTTTGGATGCTTATCCCAGATATTCATGTGGCTCACTCCTCACTTCCCTCTTGTGTCTGCTCAGATTGTGTGTTGACCACCCTCCTCACTCATCACTCTCCATCCGTGTGCTTTGTTTACTTTTCTTTATTGTCCTTATGTGGATAATTTAATAGGATTTCATTTGTAATTTAAAAAATTGATTGCATGTTAAAAGGATAATATTTTGAATATATTAGGTTAAGTAAAACAGATTATAACAATATTTTCACTTATCTTTTTTCAGTGTGCCTACTAGAAAATTTAAAATTGTGTAGGTAGCTTGCATTTGTGGCTCACATTCAATTTCTCTTGCACAGTGCTGGCTTAGACCAATAATGCTTTACTTTGGCTCATGGTGGGGAAGGGTGCTCACCCATATAGAATTGGGGTTCTGTAAGTATTGAAGAAGTGGGGAATGGCAGTTAGAAGACAATCAACAGTGTTCACTACATGGAAGCAGGTGTTTGGAACGTGGGGTTTGGAGCTAGACAGGCCTTTGCATTCTAGTCCCACTAATCAGTGGGTGACATCTCTGAGCCTCAGTTTCTCATCAGTGAAATGGGGATAACAGTATTTAGCATGTAAGGTCACTGTGAGAATTAATGGGATGATATTTATACAATTCTTAACACAGGACCTGAGACATCATGGGCACAAATCAATGGTAGTTACCATTCTCAGTTCTCAAGCCTTGGCTGGCCCCACCGCTGGGCAGACTGTCCTTGGCTGGCATTCCCAGGTGCTGTTGGCAATGTTCTAAAGTTCCAGTTTTCTAAAATGTAGTGTTGGAAGCATATCATCACCATGGAAACTTGTTTCTGGCTTATTGAAACATTAGCTGGGCATATGCGAGGTATGTTATTCCCAGGATTCAGAATTTACCAAAATCACAGGTGCATGGGGGTGATGTCATTTTAGCAAAAGGATCCTCTGAACCACAAAAGGATATCCTAGTGTGTTTGGAGGGTTCATTCAATGGATACTTTTGCCTGATGCTAAATGCCAGTCTCTGAGCCTGTCAGCTATCAATCCCACTCCCACCTACCCTCCAGGGATTTCGGAGCCTGTCCAGTTTCTCAGGTTTAAGGACCCTTAGGACCAAAGCTCCTCGTCAAAGCTCTGTGAACTGTTGTGGGAGGTGAAGCGTGTCTCTGAACCTTGCCAACTCACACTGAAGCTGATGGTTTACTTCCATGGAAGGAAGCTTTCTGTACATTAGTGAGATGGGCCCGACGTGGGGCTCTGCCAGGCTGTCTACATGGGCCACACCCACAACAGATAGGATTCTGCTGGTGCCAATAAACATACTTTTTGGAGAACAAATGCTGGGTCAATACTTGCTTTTGCTGTACTTACTGGCCCAGTAGGGGCTGGTGGGGAGATCACATAGAGATGATTGCCAGGTTGAAAGGAGAGGACTGTTGCTCTGAAATAGTCGTGGTAATCAATACTAAAATGGGACCCGAATCGTGGATTATCACAGAGATTCTCAGAAACACACCTATTGTATAAAGTAGTGATTTCCAACATTTTGAGAAATGGAAGTTGTCACTTGTGTCATTTGCCATTATCATTCTCCACCTTTCATTCATTGAAATATGCCTTTCAGTTCAGTTTGGGGATTATAAATATTATAACTAATATTTTGAAAAAGTGATTGAAACTTAATGCTGGTTTTCAGTTTTAAAATCAACATGTTTTTTCAGAATTTTGTGACTCCGCTTGTTCTTCCAACTGACTCTCCCTCCCTTGAAGATAATTTGAAATTCCTTAAGGTATAAAATAAGATCCAACTCTCTTCCTTGTGTTCTTTCTGCTATTGGATATGTTTCATAGTGACTTTGTCCTGACATCTCAAGCACTGGTATATTGTTGAATAAATGAGAACGGGAATAAAAGCGAGACTCCTAGCTCTGGACCCTTCCTTGGGAAGATTAGTTGTCTTCTGCTTTTGGTACTTGCTCAAACGGATGTATGATTATTCTTAAATTATTGCTTGGCAATTGTTATTTAATTTCTCATTTGTATATCTCACCCCTCAATTAAATAGTATGTTCCTGGAGGGCAGGGATATTAGCTTCTTTGGGTTCCAAGTGATGGTAATTCAAGTCCATATAGCTTAAGTAAGAGCTGGGATTTACTGACTACTGTACCTGGGAAAGACAGGGCTGCCCCAAAGGAATCAAATGATGTTGTCAGGGCTTGTTCTCACTCTCCATCTCTCATCTCATCTTCTCTCTTTGTGTTGGTTTTATTCTCTGTTATTACAAGGCTTTTCCTCTATGTGGTAGGTGATGGGGGTGGGCAGAGGATATGAACAGGGAGCAGGGGACCTGGTAGCAGACAGCCACAGACTTTTATCATCCCAGCCCTTGTATGCTGAATTTGGCTGGCCTTTGTCCATGGTTCCTGAAAGAAAGCCTCTAACCTCTTGGAATTTCCCAAGTGATAGGCGTGTCTTTGTAATTCAATGTGGGTTGCTTGGACCACACCTGAGTTTATACTAGTGAGGTGACTCATGGTCAGCCCCTAGATCGTTTCAGGACAGGCACTGGCCATGCCAGCAAGGCTAACCATGGGGTTAGAGGGTTGGCTGTGAGCCAGGTGGTAGCAGCCCAACTTCCTGTGGAGGGAAGGGGGATGGAGACAGTTTAATCACAAGGCCAATGACCCCATCAATCATACCTACAGAATAAAACGCCAGTAAAAACTCTGGTAATCATACATCAGAGTGCTTGGCGATTGACACATCCTGAGGACATGGGAGCTTTGCATTTGGAACCCTTCCAGATATTGTCCTGTATCTCTCTTTATTTGGCTGGTACTGATTGGTATCTTTGTGCTATAATAAAGCTGTATAGTGTTTTTCCAAGTTCTATGAGTCATTCATCAAACCTGAGGAGGTGGTGGGAATCCACAAATTTGTAGCAGTGGAGATCCCCAACTTGTAGCTGGCATTTGAGCTGAGGGTGATCCGTTATAAGACTGTGCGCTTAACCTGTGAACATTGACCTAACTCTGGGTAGTTAGAATTGCATTCTACCTTGCAAATACAATGTGCAACTAACTACCTCGGCAAAGGATGAGATATCTTTTCCTCTTAACATTGAAATGGAAAATTCCACATTAAGACTTTGATTGGATAGAATGGGTAATGCTGCCACCTTTGAAACTAGAGGTACATGGTGTGGGGAGGGGCAGCTCTGCAAAGGAGGGGGATGCCTGAGTGGAGGAAGCGGGGAACAGTGTTGGATGACAGAAGCTGTAGTCTCCCATGGTGCAAGTCCCCTATAATTTTATGATCTCTTTCAGCATGTTGCAAAGACAGTTAGTGCCCATCAAATATCAAATATTCATTTCCCCCCTTACATATGCCTGCTTTCCTTACACTTGGTTGGGTCCATATGACTAGTTCTGGCCAATGGATTATGAGCAGAACTGATGTGAGTCAATTTCAGGCTAATGTACTAAGAGCCCTGGATCCTTTCCCATCTCTCTTCTTTCCTTGCTGCTATGCCCTTGGGAGCCACATGTTCTGGATGGCATACCACAAGATGGAGAAGGCCACCTGTTCATGTTGGTCTTTATTGTGTTAAGCCAATGAGACTTGGGGGGCATAGTGGACAGATTAATTGCCCTCCCCCAAGATATTAGGTTTTAATCTCTGGAACCTGTAAATGGAAAAAGTGTCTTTGCAGGTGTGAATAAATTAAGAACCTTGAGATAAAGAGATTATCCTAGATTATCTGGATGAGTCCCAAACACCATCATAAGTGTCCTTATAGGTGAGAGGCAGAGGAAGTTTAGACATATACACAGAGGAGAAGATGATGTGACCCTGGGGGTAGAGATTGGGGTGATGTGGACACAAGCCAAGGAAATTTATTCTTTCACAGCTCTGAAAGCCCGAAGTCTGAAAGCAGTATCACCGGGCCAAAATCAAGATGTCTACAGGGCCACATTTTCTTTGAGCTCTGGGGGAAATTTTTCCTTGCCTCTTTTAGCTTCTGGGGGTTCCAAGCATTCCTTAACTTGTAGCAGCATGACTCCAAACTCCACGTCTGACTTCTCATGAGCTTTTTTTCTGTGTCTCCTCCCCCATGTCTATGTCTTCTTCTCTTCTCATAAGGACACATCATTGGCGTTAGAACCCATCCGGATAATCATGGATTATCTCTTCATCTTGAGATCCTGAATTTAATCACATCTGCAAGGACTCTTTTTTTCAAATAAGGTCACATACACAGGTTCTGGGTGGACATATCTTTTGGGGGCCATCATTCAACCAACTAGAGATACCAATGTCTCAGAAAGCAAGTCTGGGACAGGTAGTGTCTCCAAAACAGGTTCAGTGGAAGATTTTATTCAATGAGCAGTTTGCCCTTATCTAAAGAACATATTATTTAAGAAATATGAAAGTTACTAGTATAGGTGTTGACCAATTATTGCTTTATGCAAAACACACACGATTGAATACTGCCTGCATATTGCTTGAGAATGTTCTACATTAGGTTGAACACATGTCCTATCTAGTAATTGCTTTCTTGGCTTTGTGTTGTTGGCCTAGAATGTCATCAGTATATCCGACATACCAGTCCCATCTTTACCATGATGATTTGATTGATTCCTGTTATGAGGATGACGTACTGGGTGAATGGTTTATGAATATAAATCCCAGGCTCCAAATACATCAAAGGAGATGACAAACATGACATGTTTACTTATGATGCTAAACTCAAACCAGAAATTGACTTAAAATACCATTTTAAACATCTCAAAGTCTGCAATCCTTTGGTTCAGTTGAATAAGATTAGGTTAAGCATTCTTCAAATTTTGATGGCTTAAATTGTAAAATGGTATATTATTTGATCCAAAGAAATAGAAAAATTTAGAAAAGTACCCAGAAGTTTAAATTGTTTTTAGTTATCTCCATTTAAAATGAAAATATTTGGAATCAATTTTGAAATCAAGCTCAACCAAAAACTAGAGAGCCTAGGGATTTATCATGTTGGGGGAGAAAGAATCCTGCACCTTCTGGAGACTGCACCATTCCTCGCTCTGCAGCTGGATTGCTATGCAAGCTTGCACAAGTTATTTAACCTCTCTGGGTTAAAAGATGAGGATCTTTTCATCAGTAAAAGGAGAGTGGTGGAATAGTTGATGTCTAAGCTTCTTTCCACTCTAAAATCCTATGATTCTCTCATAGGAACCCTATTTTATAACAGACCACCCAGGTGAAAAGTTAACTCTCTAGAGCATACCTCATCATTTGACCTAAGAGAACATGCAGCAATAGGTCATTGCAACACAGTTATGAGCAAGGGCAGACCATGAAGCAAAACAACTGAAACAAAAACTTGGAACTGATGTTGATTTATCTCTAAGATATGTTTTTTCCATTTTCTCTAGCAAGTTTGCTCTCAAGTAGATTCAGCTGAAAAAGTACGAGCTGGCAGGATGCACACAGGCCCTTCTACTTGGGAAAGGTTTCAGAGTTCTGGGCTCCTGAGAACACCCCCTGTTCACTTTCACCATCAGCTTCTGAGGGACACCAGCCTGGGTTGTAGACCTTTCTGCATCTAACTTCCCTGGGCCTCAAGTCAGCTTGATACCTTTCTGCTCCATCAAGAGGTGTGCCACCCCCCCCCTCCTCCGCCCCCTCCCCCCAGAAGGAGGATGTGCCTGCAGAGAATATCCAGGGCTAGGGGAACGTGTTTAGGGGATGGCGTGCTTATGATGAACTGGATGAGGGGAGGTGTTGGATGGTTTCCTAAGGGTGAGAGCATACAACTAGCTGCTTTTTGCCAAAACAATATTCCATAGCTCAAGGAATGACACGGCCTTCCAAGCCAGGCGTCTAACATGCTCAGGCCCAGATGACTTCATGTGGACAGTGACAACTGGCTCTGTCATAATAAATAGCTCTTAGCAGAAGGCCTGGCAGACTCTGTGTTTTCTCTACTTTATAGGTTGGAGGTATGGAAACAAGAAACAGGAGGCTTTCCTTTGAGAAATGTGTGTTTCATACTTGAGAAGCTTGGGGGAATTTAAAGTTATTTTTTCCTTAGGTTTTTCCTTATGATATTTGATATTCATTGGAGGGAAAAACAAATGATCCTTACCTTGTGATCTCCCCACTTTGAGATCTCATGGGGAGATTGATAGGTCTGTCCCTGTGAGCACTGTGGTGAAGTGATGATAGATCTTCCATGTGGAGTGTGGTGTGGGCACAAGGTTAGTATGTTCAGGAGTTTCCAAGATCACACACTCTTGGCACCATGACCCTAAAGTGTCCAGGAAACAATCAAAAATCACTCATCATACCAGGAAATCAGAAAATCTCCACTTGATTGAAAAAAGAAAATCAATACCAAGGTGACACAGATGTTGAAACTGTCTTAGGCCAAGGGCAATGAGTGACCTGCACCCCGATTCTGCACAGACCAGTCTGGAGACTTGGGAAGCATCAGCACTGTGAGGAGCAAGTGACATGGGGCCAAGGCAGTGCTCAGTGATGGTGCAGACCAGGCAGGTACCTGCAGAAGAGAGTTCAGTTAGGGATGAGGAAAGGTGAGGAACACAACCCACATCCATGAGGTGACTCTCTTGGAGCACAAGAGAAATTATGACAGTCAGGTATTTTGAGAGGTTTTCCTATGAGCTAAAAGACAAAAATCTTTGCCATCAGGAAGTCAGGGAGACCCAACTAGGGTGTGTGTATATGTGTGTGTGTGTGTGTGTGTGTGTGTGTGTATTCAGGTTTTATAGTATATTACATGAAAGGTCAAAAATCATCATTCCTAGTGCCAGAATTGCTATATTTGGCTCCACTGACCTCTTTGTTTTGCTTCCAGGGCCTTTAGCATATACTACAAAATATATAAAATTATATTATAAAATTATAAAATCTGGCTACACCACCAGCCAGTCAACAATAGAGCTGGATCTTAGCTCTTCCACAGTTGTTGCTTTTTGTTTCTTCCCTTCCCCCTCAAATTCATTCTGATTCTGGAAAACTCTAAGGCTGCCACGGCCACTGCTCAGAAACCATTCCTCATGACACTTATTTCCAAAACTGAACTTTTCTCCTGCATTATGCTTGTAGTTAGGATGATCACACAATTAAAGTCCTTCCAACATCTGTGGCATCTTAGTGTTGATTGTCTTTCTCTTTCAAGTAGAGATTTCTCTGGTTCTTGGTATGGCAAGTGATTTTCGATTGTATTATAAACACTTGGGGTAATACATTGTGAGACTCTGGATCTCATTTAATCTTCTGCTTTTGCAGGCAGTCACCCTCTTGGAGTGTAGTATGCAGGTCCAGAAGGGAATGGATGTTCAGCACCCCCTGGGCTCACTGACATCACTCCAACAAAAGTGGAGTGCCAGAGGGCCCTACCTTGCTCGTCTGGCCCTGCCTTGTAGCTGATGCGTGGGCATGGAAGTTCAGTGCTGTACTGAACGTCAGGGGTGCGGTGGAGGCAGAGGAAAGCACTGTGTATTAAATAATTTGATTGGCCTTTGTCCTTGGTTCCTGGGAGAAGATTCCTTGGAATTTCCTCAGTAATAAGAGTATCTTTGTTCATTATGAGCCCCTGGGATCACACCTGAATTTATTCTAGAAGATGAGATGACTCAGGATGGTGGCCGTTCACCAGAAAGACCAACCTTATGATTATGAGCATGGGGCTTTGAGCCAGCCCAACCTCTGGGAATGGAGGGAGGCTGGAGATTAAGTTGAGTCACAGGTCCAATGATTCAGTCAATTTTGAATATGTAACCCCAATAAAAACTCTGGACACCACAGTTCAGTGGAGCTTTCTGGTTGGTGACCACATTGATGTGCTAGAGGGTGACACACCTTGACTCCATGGAGAGAGGGCATAGAAGCTCTAAGTTTGAGACTATTTCAGAGCTTGCCCTATGTGTCTCTTCATTTGGCTGGTCCTGATTTTTATCCTTTATAATAAAACTAGTCATAAGTATGGTGTTTTTCTCAGTTATGTGAGTCATTATAGTGAGTTATCCAACCTGAGAGGGTTGTGGGACCCCTCACATTTGTATCCAGTGGTAATAAGTGTGGGAAGCCTAAGGATTGCTCAAGTTGGCAGTTGGCATCTGAAGTAAGGGTAGGGTTGTTGGGGACCACGCCCTTTAAGTTATGGGGTCTCTACTAACTCTGAGTGGTTAGCATCAGAACCAAATTTCAGGACACCCATTGGTGTTAGAAATAGAGGGGGATTGTATGCCCCGCTTCATTAGACCTTGTTGCTATTGTGTGATGGTGAAGATTCCCCTGTGGGCCCTGCTGACATTACCCCTGCAGAAGCAGAGCACCAACTCACACCCCTCTCTGGCTTGTTGCCACATGTGAGTGGAATTTCAGCTCCCTGCTCAGCCCCATTGACCTTTGGTTGGGGGTGGTGGGCAGCTTTCCCTTTGGTGTTTGGGTGGGTGGGTGTTACCAAGAAGATTTCTGTTATGCCTCTTTCCTTTTCCTTTGGCTAGAGGGATAAGCTTCTTTGTCTGTCCCTTTTGGTAGATCTGAGCTGCAGGCTCCTCTAGCACCCCTCCCAGATATATAGGAGGCTAAAAGAAACCCAGAGAATTCACCTTTGAACTGTTCCTCGAGTCCTGTGGTCCCTAGCCAGCTCTCTTTCTTCTTTGTACCATTCAGTCCTTCTATGTTTGTTTGTTTGTTTTAAAGATTTTATTTATTTATTTGACAGAGAGAGACACAGCGAGAGAGGGAACACAAGCAGGGGGAGTGGGAGAGGGAGAAGCAGGCTTCCCGGGGAGCAGGGAGCCAGATGTGGGGCTCGATCCCAGGACCCTGGGATCATGACCTGAGCCGAGGGCAGACGCTTAATGACTGAGCCACCCAGGCGCCCCAGTCCTTCTATGTTTGTTTGTTGTATTATGTCCAGGGGTTTTGAGTTGTAAGAGGGAAGACTCACAAGGAATGGGGCTACTCCATCTTGACTGGAACCACAAGTCCGATAGTACAATTTGTCAGCTAACCTGGGACACTTGAGAGTGAAAGAGGATGCTGACTGTCAGGATACCTGAACAACTGGCACAAAACAGAACCTATGGTCTACAGTCCTTGCTCCCGGCTCATCTCAAGTAGGAATCACTTTGTCATTTTTACTCAAGTCTGACCCAAAATTTCAGGGGCCCAACTCTACCAGATGGTGTTAAGGATCAGTTCCTTCTCTTGGCCTCTATTGTGTAGTCTCTGTGTTTGCCCTTCTCCCATCTGGTGATAGCACCCAAACAGGGCCAGGGAAGATAACATTGGAAGTGGGGACCGAACTTCCCCAGCCTAAGCTGCTTTCTTCACTTTTGAGGGATGGTTAGTTGACCTCCTGTGAAGGTCAACAACTCCTGTTAGGATTTTGTGCATCAGGGTCTCCAAGATTCTCCGTCCCTGGTGCTCACTTTTAGAGGCAAGTGATGTTTTGACCACAAGTCTCTTGTCTCTCCAGGGCTTAGAACTTTCCCTTAAAGTCATTTGGTGCTTACCGTAGAACTTGTTCCTTTCTTTGAGTAATCTCCAAGTCAGATGTTTTAAGGGCTGTCCTAGGATGAATCCTGCCTAACAGTTACCTACCAAACCCTCCAAACCTGCTGAGTCTTGATCACTATGCCTTTATTTCATGGTGATTATTTATACTTTTTCTGGAATAAATACCATAGAGAAGGACCCCCTGACTTTTCCAGATACAGTCTTGCCTTTGATATGCAGAGAAATACCCTCCATTGATATAATAGGAACTAGTCTAACTATGCTCTAGAACATAGTTAACTTGGGGTTAACCTTCACCTTCCTTAGCTTGGCTGATATACACTAACCACATTGAAAACCATTGCTGGTACATTTGGAGAAAGGGAAAGACCTCCTATGGTTACTAAGGTTAAGAGTCATCTGGATGGAGTATAATTTAAATCAAAGTTTAAAATGCAGAGCACTAAACTTAAATCTGGACAGAGACTAGCCAGTGAGTACATTGGCAGGAAGAACTTTTGGACTGGGATATCTGGATGGCATATTATACTTCTCCTTTGGATAAGTTTTTGTGCCCTTGATGTTTAAGAAGTAACCAGTCAAAAAAGTTACTTGTGTTCTTTTTTTTTTTTTTTTTAAGATTTATTTATTTATTTTGCGGGGGAGGGGCAGAGGGAGAGAAACTGAAGCTGACTCTGTACTGAGAAGGGAGCCCAATGCAGGGCTCAATCCCATGACTCTGAGATCATGAAATGAGCCCAAATCAAGAGTCAGATGCTTAACCAACCGAGCCACCCAGGGTGCCCCCAAAAAGGTTATTTACTTCTAAGAGACTGACTTACAACTAATTTTGAGAAAGGCAGTATAATATGGTATTTAGACTCTGGACTCTGGAGCCGAAACACCTGGGTTTTATCAGCTAAGCTATCTGTGTCTCAGACCACAATCTTTGTGTCTCAGATTCCTTATCTGTAAAAAAATAATAGCACCTACTTGATTGAGTTGTGAACATTTAGATATACACATATGTAGCGCTCAGAATGAGATCGGCTATGAAGTATTTGGTACATACATACAGGTGAGCTTTAATTATTCCTTTGAATGGAAGTGCATGGTGTATATCAGTTTATCAACATTTATCAGATTTGGAAAATGTTTCAGCAGAGTACTTCCAATCTGGAAATGAAGAAACTAATGACATCTGAAAGCATGAGACTGTGGTAACAATGAACTTGCAAGAAAAGTCTTGTCAGACTTAGGACTGAGTTCATGAATATAGAGACACTGCCTTTTGAGGACTGCAGTCTACCCCTTGCCCACTTGCCTTTCCAGGCTTCCTTAGCACACAAGCCACAGGATATGGGAGCGTCCCTGCCTCCAGCAGAGTCACCACACCCTCCCTGGGGTGACTCCACCACGAACAGCAGGAGGGCACGGTTGCCTGGGGCTCCTACACCGCTGATTTCAGTAAATGTTCATGACCAGAGTGTGATAGCAAATGATTGTGTGGACTGTTTTAATAGGAAGTGAAACTGTTTTGGTTTTTTTGTTTTGTTTTGTTTTTGTTCATTCTTTGATGTGCTAGAAGGATGGAACATAAATATTTCTCTTTACTTACCAGGGGATTTTAAAAATTAAATTTTTTTTTGCCCTTGAGGATAAAGCAACTTGTTTTTTGGGGGTAGTAATGGTTAAGAATCTGGACTTATTTATTTATTTATTTTAAACTAGGCTCCGCGCCCAGCGAGGAGCCCAACACCGGGCTTGAACTCATGACCCTCAGATCAAGACCTGAGCCAAAATCAAGAGTCAGTTGCTCAACCAACTAAGCCGCCCAGACACCCCAAGGATCTGGATTTAATAGGCTGTTAATATCCATCAGAGCAAGAACAAGAGAGGAAAAGGGTTGAGGAAAGAAGCAATTTATTTTGGAGAAACAGGAGTAGACATTGCTCTGGAATGAAGGCAGGGGCAGCTCTTTGAGTTTCTGACAGCACCCTAGGAAGATGGCAGGACCTGGGAAAGGCATGGTCTTGGGGAGTAACAGGACAGGCATCCTGAGCCTTGTTAAGAATTACTGTGTCCCAAATGTGACACTCAACAGCAGAGGGCCATATGTAGGGAGGATGCAGATGTCTTAGTGATAACTGGTGTGGAAAAGAGGACCCCGCCAATTTTCCACTCCCCCTTGGAACTGCATAGATTTGTGTTCAGTTTTGGGATTTGAAACTGTCTAGAAGCGCTCTCACTGAAATCACTGCTCAGGGGAGAAGACAGACCTGGCTACTCTGTCTGATTGTTCAATAAGCACGTTTTATAAATGGTCCCTATTTCCTCCGCTACTTCCAACTGCCACATAATTACTTAAAATAAGCTTCTCTAACCAGCTTGGATGTCCATTCCAATAGATGTAGTTTATATTTCAGATGGGTGAACACTGTGTCTTATAGTAGAAGGATTTAACAAGGGGAAAATACAATCGAAAAAGGTAAAAAGAAAAAAACCGTTTCTACTTGTGATGGAGACTAGGATGTGGACAAGTTTTATCTTAGGGGCTGACTCCAGTTGATGCGTCAACTCACCAAGATTCTTTGTTTACTTTGTTCCTTGTAAGTATTCAAGTTTCTTTTCAACAAAGGCTAAGTCATCTTATATCCCAACATCTGAATAAAGCACGTTTAGGTCCTGGTGATTTGCTTTCACATTTCCCTTAAATTAAAGCTAATGCTCACCGTGGCATGATGGAAATGACGAGGCCCAAGCTTCACAGGGCTTTGTGTCCCCAGAAGACCCCAGCTGTAGCTAATCCTGCCTGTTTGGGGGTGAAGAGACTGTCAGGCCCCACCACAAGGTCCCGTTCCATTCACACCAAGGCTTTCACCCTCCAGTCTTGTTCCATGCCTATTTGCCAAAGCAGGGCAAGGAACTGAGAGCAACTGTGGCCCATTTCTAAGAATCCATGGTGACATGGGGTGAAGCAATGGTCAATTTTCCAGAAGTGCCATTTTCCCAGGGGACCTAGGATTTCGATCTTAAAGAAATTCCACTGTTTTGCTATTAAAAATGAGCCTTCTGTTGGTTTTGTTTTAGATACTCTTCAGCAGAATAAGGAAATACTCTGTTCCAAGTTTGCAGAGAGATATTTTCAAATCGCGAAAGAATGTTGATTATTGTCAGAAGGTTTTCGTACATTTATTAAGATAAATGTATGGTTTTCTCCTGGTGAGTTACATTAGTTGATGTGCTAATGTTAAATCAACCATGAATGTCTGGAATAAACCTAGTTCATTCTATTATTTATACATATATGTTTTCCTTCTGCTATTTTTTTTGTTTGGGTTATTTGTATCCATTTTCATGACTAAGATTGACTTGTAATTTTCTTTCTTCATACAGTCCTTGTCAGGCTTGATATCAAGAAGCTAGTAATAATTCATAACAACAGCATCAGCAGCAATATATGGTTGGGTGCTTGTTTTTCTAAGTCCTGTGGCAACTCATTTAATCCTCACACAATCCTCAATCCAAAGTACATTGGTCTCAAGTCCTTATTTTACACGTAAGATGAGCTCGTAAGTGACCAGAGCTAGGATTCAAACTCAGAAGGTTTAACCCCAGACCCCTTCTTCCTCTTTCTGGTTTTTTAATTTGAGTATAGTTGACACACGATGTTACCCTAGTTTCAGGTGTACAACGTAGTGATTCAACAACTCCATACGTTATGCTGTGCTCACCACAGCTGTAGCTCCCTATTGTCTCCATCTGCCACCATTACAATCCCACTCACTGTGTTCCCTATGCTTGGCCTTTCATTCCTGCGACTTACTCATTCCATACCTGGAAGCTGTAGTACCTCCCTCTCCCCTTCATACGTTTTGCCATCCCCTCTCTTCGGGCAACCCCCAGTTTGTTCTCTGTATTTATAGCAGACCCTTTATTCTTTTTTTTTTTTTTTAAAGATTTTATTTATTTGAGAGAGAGAGAGAGAATGAGAGAGAGAGAGAGAGCATGAGGAAGGGAGGGTCAGAGGGAGAAGCAGACTCCCCGCCGAGCAGGGAGCCCAATGTGGGACTCGATTCCGGGAATCCAGGATCATGACCTGAGCCGAAGGCAGTCGCTTAACCAACTGAGCCACCCAGGCGCCCGGGACACCCTTTAGTCTTAATCATATACTATATAGAGCTTATCTCGCTCTTTCTGCCTCTCCCTTTCACCTACCTACGTCCTACTGACCTCACACAATGAGTTGAGAGGCATTCCCTTATCTTCTGTATTCTAGAATACTTTGTGCAAAGATGTAGTTATCTGTTCCTTGAATGAACTACTGATTCCATTTCTTTAATGCTTATTGGACTACGGAGGTCTTCCAGTTTTTCTTAACTTAGTTGTGGTAAATAGTAATTTTCTAGGAGTTGGACTATTTCATTTGTATTACAAGTTTTGTGTGTACAATTTTGTTCCTAATATTGTTCCTAATATGCTCTTATGTTTTGTGATATTGGCAATACTTGAAGCTATGTCCCTAATGGTGTTTGTGATCTCTCTTTTCTCTTTATTACTCTGATTCAAAGTTGGTCATTGTATTAGTCTTTACAAAGCACTCAGTTTGTGGCTCTCTCTTGTGCTCTTCTCGTTAGTATCATAACGTTTTCTTCTTATCTTCGTTGTTTTCGCCTTTCTACTCAATATAAATTTCTTTTACAGCTCTCTTCCTGCCTCTGGAGATGTGTGCTTACATTGTTCATTCTCAGCCTTTCTTTTTTACTTATTTATCTAAAGAAATTTTTTTATTTATCTAAATGTCTAAGGCCATGAATTTCCATCTAAGCTCTTCTTCAGCTGTGTCCTGACAACTTTGGTGTATTTTCGTTAGTAGCATTTTCATTATCATTCTGTTAAAATATTTTCAACTTTTATTTTGGTTTTTTGATCTATACATTATGGAAAAGGGTTTCTTAATTCAAACATGGCAATTTCAGTGATGTCTTTGTTATTGATTTTTACTGGTAGCATTGCTATAAAATATGTTCTGTATGATACCAATTCTTTTAAATGTGTTGAATCTTGCTGTATGGCACAGTATATAGTCAGTATTTGTAAATATTCTCAGTAGCTATTGGGTGCAATATTCTATCCATTCATTAGAGTTTTTTTTTATCATTTTATTTTTTTCAGCATGATAAATGTACTATTTATTTATTTATTTATTTATATATAGAGAGAGAAAGTGCATGCATGAACGGGGAGGGGCAGAGGGATAAGGAGAGAGAGAATCTCAAGCAGGCCCCATGCTCAGCATGGAGCCCCACATGGGGCTCTATCTCACAACCCTGAGATCACGACCTGAACCAAAATCAAGAGTTGGATGCTTAACTGACTGAGCCACCCAGGTACCCCTGTACACTTTAATCCCCAACCCCTATTTCTCTCATCCTTCCCCCATCTCCCCTCTGGTAACCATTAGTTCGTTCTCTATAGGTAAAAGTCTGTTTCTTGGTTTGTCTCTCTCTCTCACTAGAAGTGAGATCATATGGTATTTGTCTTTCTCTGTCTGACTTATTTTGCTTAGCATTATACTCTCTAGCTCCATCCCTGTTGTTGTAAATGTCAAGATTTCTTTCCTTTTTTTTATGGCTGAGTAATATTCCATTGTATATATATATATATATGTATATATATATACCACATTGACACTTGGGCTGTGTCCATAGTTTGGCTATTTTAATTAATGCTGCAAGAAGCACAGGAGTGCATGTATCCCTTTGAATTAGTGTTTTTGTATTTTGGGGGTAAAAACCCAGTAGTGTGATTGCTGGATCATAAAGCAGTTTTATTTTTAACTTTCTGAGGACCCTCCATACTGTTTCCATAGTGGCTGCACCAGTTTGCATTCCCACCGACAGTGCACAAGAGTTCCTTTTTCTCCACATCCTTGTCAACACTTGTTTCTTGTGTTGTTGATTTTAGCCATTCTGACAGGTGTGAGGTGACATCTCATTTTCGTTTTGATTTGCTTTTCCCTGATGATGAGTGATGTTGAGCTTCTTTTCATGTGTCTGTTGGCCATCTGGATGTCTTTTTTGGAAAAATGTCTGTTCCTGTCTTCTGCCCATTTTTTAATTGGATTTTTTGTTTTTCAAGTATTGAGTTGTATCAGTTCTTTTATATATTCTGGATACTAGCCCTTTATCAGATATGTCATTTGCAAATACCTTCTCCCATTCAGTAGGTTGCCTTTTAGTTTTGTTGACTGTTTCCTTTGCTGTGCAGAAGCTTTTTATCCTGATTAAATCCTAATAGTTTATTTTTGCTTTTATATGCCTTGCCTCAGGAGACAGATCTAGAAAGATGTTGCTGCGGCTGATGTCAGAGAGACTTCTGCCTGAGCTCTCTTCAAGGATTTTTATGTTTTCAGGTCTCACATTTAGGTCTTTAATCCATTTTGAGCTTATTTTTGTGTCTGGTGTAAGAAAGTTGTCTAATTTCATTCTTTGGCACGTAGCTGTCCAGTTTTCCCAACACTCATTTGTTGGAAAGACTTTTTACCATTGCATATTCTTGCCTCCTTTATCAAAGATTAATTGACCATATAATTGTGGGTTTATTTCTGGGTTTTCTGTTCTATTCTATTGATCTATGCATCTGTTTTTATGCCAGTTAGATAAAACTTTTTAGTTGTGTTATTTTTCAAATCTTTTATGTCTTTGCTGATTTTTTGAAAGCTTGGGGTCACAATTTCTGAGAGTGTTATATGAAAATCTATCACAGCAGTGGTAGACTTACGTGTTCTATTTTTGCTTTATTTATTTAGAGGTCTTGTAATTAGGTGCATAATAGTCTAGAATTATTTTAACTTTCTAGCAAATTAAACCTTCTATCATTATGTAGTGGCCCTCTTTATTTCTAGCAATACTTTTTTTGCTTTAAAGTCCAGTTTTTTTCTAAAATTACTACAAGTGCAATATTTTTTTTGACTGGTATTCACCTGTATATATATTTTTGTCCTTTTCCTTTGATGTCGATTTCTTGTGCCTATATGTTTTTAATGTATTTCTTTAAAAAATGTCTCTTAGTTATTGCCTTTCAACTGGAGAAATTAATGTTTACTTTTTTGTAATTAATGAAATGTTTGTTTTTATATTTCCCATATTATATATTATTTTGTGATTTCTGCCTTTTCCACCATTTCCATTTTCCTTTTCCTGTCTTTTCTTATCTTCATTTGGATTGATTGGTTAGTTTTTCTCATGTCATTTCTTTTCTATAGTAGTTTAAAAGTTACGCATTTTATTTCTATTCTTTTCATAGCTACTACAAAATTTAATATGCATAATTTATCAAACTACAAAGTTAATCGGTACTAAACTCTCTTTCCAAATAACATGAAATCCTTAAAATGCTTCCATTTCAATCACCGTTTCTAACATGGTGCTATTGTTGTGTATTTCGATTCTATTTATTGAAATTACTCTCCAAGAACATTATTATTGTTAATCTCATTCTTCTTATTTTATATATCAATGTTTTCCTAGATTTACCCACATATTTTCCCCTTTCTTTGTTTTTAATTTCTTTCTGTATCTCATTCTTTCCATCTGGGATAATATCCTTTTTTCCTGAAATAAATGCTTAAGGATTTCCTTTAGTGAGGGTCTGCTGCTAGCAAACTCTCAGTTTTTGTTTCTTTTAAAAAAAATCTTTATTTTATCCTGGTCCTTGGAAGACATATTTGATGGATACAATCTTCTTTTCTTATGTCATTATTTATCCTTCTGTTAGTTGAAGTGGCTTATAACAGATGGGTATTTAGAAACCCCTGTTAGTGTGGCTGTCGTCCCACAGAGACAAGGCACCCCTTTACCTAGAGAGTGGGTTTAAAGAAAACCGAACAGCTCTTCCCTTCCACAGAAAAAAACAAAAAGGCTCTCTTGCCCAAATGCTACAGAGCTGGAAATGACCACCTTTTGATTAAAACAGGTGGCTCTAAAAGTCTTGTGTTAAAATGCAACTTCTCGTTGCACTGGGTGATTAAAATAAAAACTTAAAAAACACAACTTCTCATCAGTAGAAAGTACGAATATTAGTCATTGTTCACTGTCAGCTTTATACAGTGAGTTAATTCATGGAATGCTTTCCACCGCAGGGCTAGGTAATGATGTTGGCTTGGAGTGGGGTCACATAGGGATAAATAGGAAAATTAACTTTGATAGAAGGAGGGAGAAGGACAGCTTTTGAGCAAGGATCACAGCCCTGGGAAGTCTGAACAGGCTAAGAAAACAAGGTAGGACAGCCTAGACAAGGGTTGCTGGCAGGGAGCTTTGGTTCTGGCGGAGGGTGGGGGAGAGCTGACCACGTGTTTCAGGGTACCTCAACTTCCAGCTCTGAGCTCTTCAGCTCATGCCTCTCCACTTCTTCCTCAGCTGTGGCCTTGAGAAAATAAAGTATCAGATGAGAACTCTCCCCACTAACTCACAACTTCGCTTCACAAACTGCCTCTCTCCTTCTTACCACTTGCCCTTCGGTCTTCTGCTTATAAACATGTTTGAGTCTCTTGCATTAAAAACCCAAACCAAAATCCCTTTACTGTGACAAATGTAATACAGTATTCACTGTACAGAATCTGGACTATACACAAAATTGCAAAGAAGAAAATTAGAACCCATATATAAACTTGTCACTAGAAGATAATCACCTTTAACATTTTTGTATATTATTTTTTGGATTTTTTTCTATGTGTGTTCTCTCTCACTCTCTACCCTTTCCCCCCCACATACAAAATTAGAATGGTAATGAAGATCCATGTTCTAATTTACTTCACCTTCCTGTTGCTATGCTTCTTCTGTCTTGTTGCTGTGTTTTCCTGTCTTCCTTTCCCTCATAAACATCATGAGGCTACACTCCCTATCTACACTTCTGCCTTCCCATTCAGTCCTCAAACTCTGGAAGACTGAACTCTATGCTCTCCCAAGCCCTCCTTTTCCCACCCCCCACCAGAAGCTGGCATATGCTGTCAAAGACCTTGGCATCAGCGAATCTGACAGACATTTTCCTTTCCTTATTTTATGGAACTTGCAGTGACAGTGGTCACTATTGGTTCCCGCCTCCTGGAAACTCTCTCCTTCCTCAGTTTTCATGAGCATTTCACCCTGATTTTCTTTTCCTTTTTCCTTCCTAGAATGTGTCTCCAGCTTCTGGGGATAGTCTCACTTGTGAATTGCTAGTGGTCTTATCTGCCCTAGGTTCTTTCTCATTCTCCAGTCTTGGGGCAATCACATCTCTGTCAGTGATTCTACGGGATTTTCTCTTGAGCTTCTAACCCACAGATCTGTATGTCTCAATGGCACTTCAGGCTCAGCATGACTGAAGCAGAACACCCACTGCATTAGGGAGGGTTTTGTGGGCCAGCCTGAAAATGGTGGGCATCATTCTGTCCACCTGTCCACAGTCTTAGTCTAGACCTCAGTCACATGGGTGCCCCTAACAGCAAAGAAGTCTGGGAAATGCCATAACTGGGTGCCCAAGAGGTAAAGAAACACAGCTGGGAGAACAACCAGCCAGTCTCCATCACAGCTACCTATGAGGAATATTACATAGCAAAATTCACTGTAGGAGTGACTTCTGCAGAGTCTATAGATAAACGATCAGAAGGGAGTGCCCTGGAAATAGTCTTTCAGGGAAGTTTGGAAGAGAAATTACTCTGGAGATTATGCAAAGAGAAATCAGAGAGCAAAGACAGATATTAAAAGCAGCACATCCAACACGATTTGCTTATCCACGAAGCCATCCAAGATGAGCTCAGTGAGAGTGTGAGGTCAGTGAGGGACGTCTCCAGAGCATCCAGATGGGGCTTTTCTCTTGGCATAGAGACTTCTAACACTCTTGCAGGACACCCAGGACAGCTTAGGCAATGTTTTGGGTATGCTTTCACTCATCACTATCCCTTTTTCCATTTCAGTTGCAAGTTTGAAAAGGTTTTACGTTTTTAGATTTCTGGTCATTTTCAAAGATAGCTGAAGTATTTCAGTTCTGTTTTTTCTCTCAATCCCTCTCCTTAACTCTTCCAATCTTTATATTCTTCTACCTTTTATTGCCAAGTGTCTTCTAGAATGCATGGCTTCTGAAGATAAAGGAGGCTCACAGCAAACACAAACTGGGTGCCTGTCCTTCCTGTGCTCTCTTTGCTTGAGCCATTACTTATTTGGTTTCTGTGAGGCATTGGTCCCATCAGACCAAATAATGGGCTTGACAGATAGAAGGAAATTCTTAAAACATCTGTGACTATTTCCTTGCCTGCAAAATGTAGATGAAGATGAAAATGAGTCATCCTTACCAACCATCCTATTTATAAAGATGTTTAATAAAAGATGTCTTTGATCTACCTGGCAGGTAGATTTCTATAAATACTAAATTATATTAAAAACTTATTTATTTGTTCTTTTTAAAAATTTAAATCCAGTATAGTTAACAGAGTGTTATATTAGTTTCAGGTATACGTAGTGATTCAACAAATCTATACACTATTCAGTGCTCATCATGACAAGTGCACTTTTAATCCCCTTCACCTACTTCACTCATTCTCCCACCCACCGCCCCTCTGGTTACCATCAGTTTGTTCTTTATAGTTAAGAGTCTGTTTCTTGGTTTGTTTCTCTCTTTTTTTCCTTTGCTCTTTTGTTTTGTTTCTAAAATTCCACATATAAGTGAAATCCTATGGCATTTGTCTTTCTCAGACTTATTTCGCTTAGCGTTATACTCTCTAGCTCCACTGTAAATGGCAAGATCTCATCCCTTTTTATGGCTGAGTAATATTCCATTATATTTATTTATTTATTTATTTATTTTTTCCCCCTCACATTTTCTTTATCCACTGATCTATTGATGGACACTTGGGCTGCTTCCATATCCTGGCTATTGTAAATAATACTGCTATAAACATGGGGGTGCATGTATCTTTTCAAATTAGTATTTTCATTTTCTTTGGGTAAATAGTAGTGGAATTACTGGATGATAGGGTAATTCTATTTTTAATCTTTTGAGGGCCCTCCATATTGTTTCCCACAGTAGCTGCACATTTATTTGCTCTCCATCAGGCTTTCTTTTCCTTCCTTTTCATTCCCACTACAACATCTCTTAACTGCTCTGCCTGCTTTCTCCTGTCTTGGGAGGCACCACTCATGAGGTGATCCAGAACTTGGCACCACAGGCTAGACCACCAGCAAGTCCAGCTATGCCACTGACCAGCTATGTGATCCTGGGCTGTCCCTTACCATTTCTTCATCCTAGTGTACGCATCTACAAAATGAAGAAAATGATAGGACTTGCCTTAAGGGTGGGTGTGAGAATTAAATGAGTTAATTCTTTTTTTAAATTGAGGCATAATTGACATACATCATATTCGTTCCAGGTGTCCAACATAATGATTTGACATCTGTATGCATTGTGAGGTGATAGCCACGGTTACCGTCCGTCCCCGCACAGAGTTACAAATTTTTTTCTTGTGATGAGAAATTTAAAGATCTTCTCTCTTAGCAACTTTCTGATATGTAATACAGTATTATTAACTATAGTCACCATCTGTACATTACATCCTCATGACTTATTTATTTTATAACTGGAAGTGTGTACCTTTTGACCTTCTTCACCTGTTTCTTCCATCTCCCCATCCCCTGCCTCTGGCAACCACCAATCTGTTTTCTCTATCTATGAGCTCTTTCTTTTCTTTTTTTTTTAAAGATTTTATTTTATTTATTTGACAGAGAGAGACACAGCAAGAGAGGGAACACAAGCAGGGGGCAGTGAGAGAGGGAGAAGCAGGCTTCCTGCCGAGCAGGGAGCCCGATGTGGGGCTCGATCCCAGGACCCTGGGATCATGACCTGAGCGGAAAGCAGACGCTTAACGACTGAGCCACCCAGGCGGCCCGAGCTCTTTCTTTTTTTAATGAGTTAATTCTTGTAAAGCACTCAGGGAAGTGCCTTATCAAGTGTTTTGCTTTTAGTATCATCATCATCATCATCATCCCCATTTTAATCCATTCAGAAAGCCAGGGCCAGAGTGTTGAAGCTATCAGTTTTTCTGCTAACAATCTTCAGCAACTGAATTGCCAAGCCAATAAAGCGTAAATGTCCTTCAAGGTCCCTTATGATCTGGCCAGGATGCTCCCTGCCGGCATATTCTCTTATTCATCACAACCAACCATGAGCTCGTTCTCCAGACGCATATGTTTCTTTCCTATCTCTGCATCTTAGCACATGGTATTCTCTTCACCTCGAATCTTATCTTTCTAGTAGAACTTTCACTTCTGGCATGCTGCTTTCCTCTTACCCTGAGCAGATTATGACTTAATGAATGACTCTTTACTTGGCGCTTCTAACCAGCTCCCTGCTGACTAACTGGGGAGGGAGGCAGATGTGAACGGGTGAGTTGGTGGTCAAGTGAGAAGAGCAGGAAGGTGTTTGTTCCAGTTTAGGCATTCAGATGTGCTCAAGGTTAATCTTTACACTGCCATGAAATGCAAGTCTTGCATCTATAAAATGAGGAAACATGACATTCTCTGGCCCCTTTCAGAATTACTACAAAGTCTACATGATATCAACAATGTGAAAGTTCTGTAGGAAGAAGAATTAGCTTTGCAAATATACAAAATATCATCATTATTGTAAAAGACAGGGGAAAGAGTATACCGAAGACTTCAATTTATTACCAGACATAATCAGTACCAGCTTGAACGTCTACTATGTACTATGCATCATCTCATTTCATTTTTACAACCACCTTCTGAGTTGAGTTTCAGAGAGGCGTAAGGACTTGCCCAAGTTCCCATGGTTGGTTGTCAATGAACTCAGACTAAGGCTTCGGATTGAATCTAGATCCACCTGGCTCCAGAACCTGGATTTTTCACAGTGAACTCCTGCCTCCAGATTTCATGAGTGATGTTAGTAGCGTGAGAGCTTAGAATTTGGAGTAGTATCTCCAGGGCAGAGGCTTTCAACCATGGGCAGCATCTGACTCATCTGAACTAGCTTCTCTGGAATATAATTGTCCAAATGCAACCTGAGAGATTGGATCCATTAGGCCTTGGGAAGGGTCAAGAATTCTGCATTTTGAAAAATCTCTCCAGAAGATTCAACAGTTTATCCCTGTTTAAAAACCCCCTACTGTTACATATTAATTAGTTGAGCACAAACAATGTGCCAGTCTTTGTGTTAGGCGCTGGGGTATAGACGTGAATGAATCTGACTCTTTGTCTTTAAAGATCTTGTATTTTAGAAGAGAATTGATTATGTGGAATTTGCAACACAGAGCAATGAATGTTGCTGACACTGTGCACAGTGCTATGGGATGGTGGAGAAGCAAATGCCAGGCTTTACCCAGGAAGACTCTTCAAAAGAAGTTAACACTGGACCAGAAGCTTGAAGGGTGAGCAAGCATTTATCAGTTGGAATAAGTAGCCCAGATGGCATTTATGAAACGTGCAACAGTTCAGTTCAGGTTTTGCTGTTGGAAAGATTATTCTGGTGACTTTAAGAAAGATAGATTGGAGAAGGAAATCTAGACATACAGCAATCCAGCCTTCTGGTCCCCAATGACCTTGGGCTCCAGTCCAGGTCAGTAATCTCATTCAAATTGGAACTCTTTATCATTAGGAGCTACATTACATGTGAACTTGGGCCCCTTCCCTTCCTGAAAATTCTCTCTGACACTTTTTACTTCCTGCATCCTCCCTGGCCTTCCTCATCCCCATAGAACTGTTCTTCATTCTCACCATCTGCACATCTCTCCCTGGACCTCAGGGGATCCCAGTCCTTCCAGTTCACAATTCTCTGCCTGACCTTGCTTGGCTCATGCACAGTCCGGAAACTTTTGCTAGTCATCTGACAACACATTGGCTAATGTGTCCGCTTTGCCTAACTACAGAGAAGAGTTTATTTTGAGTCCATAAGTGAATCATTTTCATAGCATTATTTTTGGAAACCCCAAATGTTTTATATAAGAAACGTAGTTGCAGGAAGATGAAGCATTGAAATTAAATGCACAGACAATACTGTGTCAATACTGACATATTTCAGAACAAAGAGCTTGGGTGTATGGATTTGTATTGGGTTGTATAGGAGGTGTGCTTTGGTGGAATACAAAGTCTGAATTATTTAGGGAGGAAGTTGTCAAATGTTGTACTTTATGGAGACATGGTTTACAAGCTGACATTTATATTTTCTTCAGAACTATGCAATTTGGTCTTGTTCCTGCTTATGGATTAAAAAAGTTGAGATGCAAATGTCATTATACAACTGACAAAATGATACCTTAATGGCTTTAAAGTTCTTTGAAGAGCAAATAGGGAGGATTTCTCCTATTCGATTTTCCTGTTGTGGAGGCCCAGGACTAGATTAAATTAGGTGTGCCAGGTCAACACTGTATGGCATTCCAGCTAAATTTGACCGATTTTCCCAACAATTTCATTTGTTTGCTCATGATGACATACTGATTTTTAGTGCAGATACTGTAAGACTGTTAACAGTCCTATTGAATGGCCCATGTGGCCCATGAGCTGTGAGGTAGATCACTCCACCTTCTTTTATCTTTCACCATCCACACCCCTGGCTCTCTTGTCCCTGGTCTTTCTGCCTTGTCCCAGGTGGCTGAACATCTCGGGGAAAGTCCTGAACCAGGGCTTCTTGGTTCCAACTCCTGATATTCTGCGCTCCTTTTTATTTATCTTTATCTGACCCATAAGCATATTTCTCAGTGTGCTTATTCTAAATCTCTTCTGGCCTGCCAAATCCCTAACCTTCATCCCTACTTACTCACTCTTGGCAAATGACCTCACTTCCCAATTTCTAGAGGAAATTGATAGGGGCGCCTGAACCCCCTTGCTCCTCTCCATCACAACTTTTTCTGCATCCTTACTTTGGTTTTGCCTCCCATGTTTCTCAGAGACAGAAATGTGCCTCACCTTCAGGGGTAACATTTCCATTTGGTCTACCCTCCCTCACTTCCTCAGGGACTCCTCTGTCGTATCGTCGACAGTCAGTTCTCTCTGCTGACTCTTACAGAGCCTTCCTCCCACCTTCCCCAGGCTTCACACATTCTCAGCCCTTCCCAACATTATAGCAACTGCTTCTCTGAGAGCAGTCCCCTCATTCTGGCCTCTCATCGCTCCTCTCCCTCCCTCATCAAACTTCTGGTAGAGATACCACTGTCTTCTGGTAGAGATACCAATATACTTCTGGTATATTCTTACCACTCTGTCTTCATTCTGGGACCCACCAACACTCTTTATGTATATGTATCTCATTAGAGTTAGCTTGCTCTTTCTTTCAATGCTATTTATATACATTTTCCAATCAGTTTTTTTATGACTTCAGCCTGTTGTGTCTCTTCTTAAAAATTTTCCACCATTAGATGACAAACTTCTTACGCTCAGATGCTATGTCTGACTCATCTTAATTAAGTCTTGCAATATCTACTGCAGTGAAGTATAGTCTTTCCTTAAATGTTATTTTCTCATAAGATCTACACTGATCTTCCTACTTAAAGCTCCGGCCGTGTCCCATCTTTAGCATTCCCAAATTCCCCTTACCCCTTATTAACTGAAATTATGTCTAATTGCCAATGAGATTGCCTTCTAAGAATGGTTTCCCAATAATTTATAAATGTGTACCTGGGAGATCTGGGATCACACCATCTGATCAAGATGATTCGGGGACATGGCAGCACAAAAGTTGTGATTAAAAAAGAACCCAATCAATTGTGTTGTATGTTATATATGGGATGATTTGAATAGAGTCTATGAGAGGGAAGCCTGTAGAGCAAGAATTGTTGAGAGATCTTCCACTATTGGGGGGCAGGGCGAGGACAGAGCATGCCGCTTGGCCTCCCGCCCTATCTGCTTTGCTGGATGAGCCTCGCCACGTAGGGAAGATGGTGTGGTGGCTTCAGGCTGACTCAGATCTTGCTGTCAGACCACCAGAAACGGACAGACTGGCCAACAGCTCAGACAGAGCCTTTGGTGGCAGGTGATAAGGGTTCTCTTCTGCCTGAGGTCTGGGTCTCCCCACAATCCCTGGGCTGATCACCTGAGGGGAGCTGGCTCCCCATGACTGCACTCTCGAGAGACATTAGAAACCAGGTCGTTAAAATTTCAATTTACAGTGAGAAACAGAGCAGCCATTTTTCTCCTGTGGGAAAATACGCAGGAGAAACCAGTGGTAAGCAGAGGGGTGCTGGGTGCCTTCCTCTGCCTTCACCGTAGCCACTGAGGAGGACGCGGTTCTAGATGCCTCCAAAGCAAGTGTGCTGCTTGCTGCAACCACATGTCAGAAATAACATCAAAGCTAAGTTCCCACATGCTTACTACAGGCAGCTTCCACCACAGCACTACTGGTGGGAACCAGTGGAATAATCCCTGCAGAAGACTTTGAAATTATCTTCTCTCTCTCAGTCCATCTGTATCAGGACACTTGCTTTCCTTTTATGCTTTTTGTGACTCAGTATCAAACATCAGCATATGCAATAGGAGGACACACTAACTTGATAACAGGAATGAATAATAAATGAAGATGTCAGTGGCGTGGAGGGAAGGAGAAGCCAATCATGGCTACTGAACCCCCCAGACCTGATTATACAGAGATGTCTCTATTTACCATGGTGAGGCCTGAGAGCCAGCTTTCCCAGCATTGATAAAACCCTGCTGAAATCCATCAGCTTAGACTAGTGGGAGGCCTCAAGTCATCTCAATAAATAGTAATGTAAACAATGCTTTACTGCAGCAGGGTGTTTTCATCCCAATGGAAGATGTCTTGGAGCACACAGTTCCCAGGGCAGAAGATCAGAGAGAGTGTTATAAATACCCAGCAAAAAGAATGATCATTTCCTTGGGCTGTTTCTAATTGACAGAGCAGATGTCGACCCACACTTCATCTATCTGGGATTTCACAATTTGGTGTCACCATGTGGGACCGGCACCGCGGGACGCAATCAACCCTCCATGGAGACACCCTGCAGGGACAGAGGGGTTTGTGTGTGTCCTGCAAACATTCACCACAGGAAGACCCCTGCCTGGACCCTGCTGTGTCTTGGTCACACTGACCAGACTCTTAAACTCTGAAAATCTTGGTGAATCACAGGTAACCCTCTGAGTCTCTACCCCCCACCTTGCTTCTTGAAGGATAATGTAAATAAAAAATAGTTGCTAAAGGCTGGTCATAAATTTGCCTGCTCAGAATAAAACCACCTTAATCAACTCTCTTTACATCAAACTATATGGAAGATTAGTTCCACTAATGAAACATTTATTCTATAGAACATATAAGTAGAGAAATGTGTGAATTCTATACTGAATTGATGACAAAGACATTTCTTTCTTTCTTTTTTTTTTTTTTTTTTGCCTCTAACCCTGGGCTGTCCCACTGTTCACTTCTGTCTTCCTGAAATACTTACTGACACATAACAAAATCTACTCACTGGGAGGTTGTGAGGTAAATAAGACATGTATATGAGAATGCCTGGCTCGAGCCCTGTATTCAGAGGAAACTTCATAAATATGTGTTGAGTTACAATGACTTTGAAAGTAGAATTTCTAGTTCACCAATTGCGGCACGGCCTCTAAGTACATTTTTCACCCAAGAATTCAGCAAATTTGTTTTGGGAGTCCTTGAATCTAGCTCATCCAGGATCAATGGATACTGAAAATGTGTCTTATGGCAGGAAATGTGGGGGTAGCTGGGTGAGAATCCTAGTAAGAAAACCCATTTATCAAATTCACTTTCTGAGCAGAAACCACATTTCTTCAGCTCAGTTTTAAGATGTTCCTTGTGTGAGTTGTTTCCCTGTAACTGGGGCCACGGCCCATGGCCCCGTGGTAGCTTCTGGACCTAAGGTGACTTCTGGGAGCCAGGCCCACACCTCTCCCCTCTGGGGGACACGTGAGTTGTCAGCAGGGAGGCTCTGACTCATCAGTAGGTGAGGGGAAATCTCTTTGACGTAAGTCATTAAAGCGTTTGGATTTCCAAAGGAAGTTTTAGATGAGGCTTTGTTGAGTATCCAAAGGGCTGGAAAAAGAAAGGAGGGAACGGAAAGGCAGCTTTATGCCAAGTCTATGGAAATACTGTGTGAAAAGCAACTCAAGGCAGATGGCCTGTTCTGGAAAGTGAATGGGAGCTCCAGAGGGTGCTGGTTTTTGTTTAACTAAGAAAAAGAAACAAACAAGTAGACATTCAAGATGGCTTTGTGGCCATCAAGAAAAGGGCTGAGCCCAGAGAGAAAGCTGCTGAGGGCATGTGAACACACTGGATGTGAGCTAGGGACCCCAATTCTGATCTGTGTTCTGCTCCGACCAGGGGCATGAGCCTGGGAGAATAATTAACCTTTCTGGGTCTCTGTTTTCTCCAGTATTAGAGGGGGCCTTGGGCCTTATGATTCCCAATATTACCCTAGTCCCAGGCTTCTGGAAGGCCCGCTGGTGAAGAGCAGCATGTCCCAGGCACTGTGCTAGGAGATTACATATGTTTTCTCATTTACTCTATGCAAGCATCCCTACAGGCTAAGTAAAACTGTTTTCCTATTTCAGAGATGGAAGCAGAGTCTTGAAAGGGGGAAGTGACTTGGTGGGCTGCATAGGCGTAGAAGGTTCTGGAGGCAGCATTAACTCTGAATTGACCTTTCTGATGAGGGCTGAGTGATTCAGGAGCTGTGCTTCTGTCCCTGTGGCATCCAGAGAGGAGTAGAGGCCAGCCTGGTCACAAATCTGTCCTAGTCCAGTGGCGGGAAGCTGTCAGTTTCGCGGGGGTCCTCTCATAAGCTGGAGGATATTTTCTCCTGTCATGTCCAATGGCCAGAACTTGAGAACTGAGGTGAGGTGGAGCAAGGAGGGCTTCCTTGGGCCAGTGAAGAATTCTCCACAGCCCATTGGCCTCAACTCAGGGAAACCCCAGCTCTGCAGAAAAATGACCTTGGAATCATAGAGTCTTAGGATTTAAAGATAAAATGGATTTCTGGGGTGCCTGGGTGGCTCAGTTGGTTAAGCGACTGCCTTTGGCTCAGGTCATGATCCTGGAGTCCCAGGATCGAGTCCCACATCAGGTTCCCTGCTCGGCGGGGAGTCTGCTTCTCCCTCTGACCCTCCCCCCTCTCATGCTCTCTCTCTCTCATTCTCTCTCTCAAATAAATAAATAAAATCTTAAAAAAAAATGGATTTCTGCATTCAGCAGCTCTAATACATGAGTCTGTCTGAAACCAGTAGCCTGAAGCTAGATTCAGAAACTTCCGGAGTGGGGCACCTGGGTGGCTCAGTCAGTTGAGTGGCTGCCTTCGGTTCAGGTTGGGCTCCCTGTTCAGTGGGGAGCCTCCTTCTGCCCCTCCTCCTTGCTTGTGCTCTCTCTCTCAAATAAATAAATAAATCTTAAAAAAAAAAAAAAAAGAAAGAAAGAAAGAAGGAAGGAGCTGCAGGAGATTCCCGGGCAGGCTGGTAGGGGAGCTCTGAGTGCTGTGTGCAGAGCTCCTTCTGGACCGAGACTCTGGCTCCTTCGCATCTTCCAGGCTCTGGGGATGCCTGGCACTGACTCTATTCTGAGGTGGGATTGTGCCATGAAAGCAGGGCCTGGGGCCTCTCAGGGAGGCATCTGGGAATTGTGATTCAGATTCAGGTCGAGCATCAGCACCACAGGTAACTAGGAGTCCAGATGCCTTTTCTCCCCTGACATAAAAGTGTTTGCTGGAAGCCTTCTCGGTGTCTCGCTGCCATGACTGAAGGTGTGGGAGAGAAAGTCACTTGGAAATACGTTCAAGAGAAGGATGATAATTATCACCCGTTCTTTATTTTTCAGTGTTAGATTATTCTGTTAGTGGGTGATCCAGGTCTTTTCCTTCTCTGCTCTATTATATATTACCTTTATGTTTTTGCAGTTGGACTTTGCCCTTATGCTATTTGATAGTGGAGGGAAGGGCAATGGAGAAGGCCCAATCAAGGAATCCTGGTCCAATGGTGGTAGGAGGAGATTCATGTCAAGTGTTAGGTGTTAATGCGGTGGGATCTGAGGGCCACAGTGGGCCACTAACCAAATAGAGCAATATCTTTAGGGAGAGCTCCTTGCTCAGATTAGCCAGGCACAGATAAGGGTAGGGGGGATGGGGCCCTGTGTGGTGTTCAAGGGATAAATGGGACAAGCTAGGGGAGATATCACAGAGGGTGGTGTTCTGGGCAATCAGGAGAAAGTCGGGGTCCTCAGCACCTGGTCAGAAGGAGGTAAACAGTGGTCAGAAGGAGGTAAACAGTGTAAGGAGAGGCGGGGCCGATGGCTCGAGCAAGGGCTGCGCTGTGTTTTTCAGGAAAGCAGTATGGTGAGCTGATGGGAAACACATTGGGCTGAGGGATCAGAGAGAAGAGGGTTCCAGCCCAGATTCTATCAAGTGTTTCTGTGACCTGTGTACACCTACTGAACCCCTTTGAGACTCAATTTTTCATCTATAAAATGAGGGGTTGAATTGGATGGGTCTTGGGATTTCTTTCAGCTCTAAATTAGGACAATTGTGGCTACTGGACTGAGAAAAATTGATGACACATCTGCTGCATGGGAGGCCTCTTCTGAGGGCCTGCGGCCCCTGATGGGCCATGTGTGTTCTGGGTGTGAGAAGCAGGAGTGAGCCCCGTTTGAGCAGAGCATACCAGCGTCACACGGCACCTTTCATCGGCTCTGAGAACTCCATGTGCTGTTCAAACATCTTTGCTGATACGAGTGATACAAACCCTGAACGTCACAACACAGACGCGGAAGCAAATCAGGGGCAGGTCGCCTTGCACAGCTGATCTGGAACGTCTACCAGCCCAGATGTTTCTGTGTCCTCAACACTTAAAAAAATCTGGGTGATGTGTTCATGGGTGTTTGCTATAGTGTTCTTTCTGTATGTTAAAAATACTTCATGACGACAGTGATCTTTATTTGTGTAGGAAGAATGTGGGCAGCAAGCCCCCTGGTACAGTTAATAGCTGACAGTTTTGGAGTCTGCCAGGCAGGCTAACTGTGTTAAGAGTTCTTAGAGCCTCAGGACTAAGGGTAGCACTGCCTGCCCGCTTGAAATGAACACCGCCCACACTTTCATCCCCTCCTCCCAGGCCACACCGGCGAGCGGTAGCCCCGGATGGTGAGGAGAAAGCGTGAGCACTGGGTGCTGCCCTGTGTGGATCCATCTCCGTGCCTCTGGTTAGGATGACCTGAATTTTCCTTGGTTCACAGTCCTACAGCTTCTCAGATGGGAGGGAAATGGAGGTGATAATGGAACCAGGAAGAGGGAAAAGGCCGAGGGTCCCCTTGCCTCCTAGGGAGCTGTAAGCGAAATCTTTCCCAGAGCGCAGATACTTAGGGCAGACACAATAGCGTGAGGACAATAAGCATTCCAAGCCACATACGGAAATGGAATTTATGTATTTTCTGTGTCGTTGAAGGCCTTAGGGGGTTACGGGGCGGGGGCTGGGAGACTACTCTCAGACAACAGAGAGACCCTTTGCTCTCACTAACAGATCTTCAAGCATCCTCTCATGGAATTTGGCACCCATGCTGAAAGCCAAAGATGAAAAATTTATTTCAAAAAGATAAGCAGTGACTTTAACTGCTAAGAATAAACCCACAGTCACTCCAGCCTGCGGACCTCCCGGCTTTACATAAATCAATTTCTTGACAATTTTGCTCTGTCTTCCACATACATAATAAGAATCTTTGAGATGTTCACCTTGGTTAACCCTCCTTTCATTTCCTTTAAACAAAGAAGGCAATATGAGGAAGCAAGTTTTCTTTCCTTTCCCTTATGTGTTGGTATTAGAGAAAGTTGGCAGTTCTAGAAACTGAAGTATGCTTGAAGCAGTTCTAGACACTGAAGTATGCTGAAGCAGATGGAGCTTAGGCTGTGCTGGCATAATACATATTAAGTGGGGATTTTATATTGCCAAATTATATTTTATATATAAACTTACAAAATGTTTCCTTCCATTATTCATACTATTACTTAACTTCTTTTAAATGTATTGTTGTTGCCTAAAATTCAGGACAGCTGAACTTTGGACTCCGTGTCTTAAGCTCTATTTTTGACCTTAATGAAATGCTTAATTCTTTTTTTTTTTTTTTTTTTTAAAGATTTTATTTATTTATTTGACAGAGAGAGACATAGCGAGAGAGGGAACACAAGCAGGAGGAGTAGGAGAGGGAGAAGCAGGCTTCCCCGCGGAGCAGGGAGCCCGATGTGGGGCTCGATCCCAGGGTCCTGGGATCACGACCTGAGCCGAAGGCAGACGCTTAACGACTGAGCCACCCAGGCGCCCCGAAATGCTTAATTCTTGTAAGATGAAATTAGGACTTAAATGCTTCTTTCTTAGCTTGGTCCTGAACACTGGCATGCTACTCTCTTAAGGAGGTTTGGGTAAAAAAAAAGTCCCCCCAAAACCAACTCTCTATCTTTTCCAACTTAGACCAAATATTTCCCTCACCGCCTTAATTCCATGGATCCAGAGAAAAAGAAATTGGATTGTATTTTTAGGTAGCTATTAAATATTAACAATTTCGAATGTATTTATTAGAGATGCACTATTCTGGGATGTAGTGGAAGGATGGGCTTTGAGATCATACAAGCCTGAATTCAGATGCCGGCTATAATGTATGCTGTGATCTTGGGAAAATTTCCTATCCATTCAAAGGCTCAGTTTTCTCATCTGGAAAATGGGAATATTGATACAAACCACTCTGATTAGCTGTGAGTATTAGATGAGAAAATGTATTATGGGTAAAAAAAAAAAAAGTGCTATGTCAGATACTAAATGCTAAATGAAAGTGAGACCATAGCATTTTCCTGACATGGTGTAGCTCACCCAACCACATCTCATAGCGAGGTTCCAAATGTACTGAGGGGAGAGCAAGGCTGGGAAGTTCTCTGAGAAGGGGAAGAGAGGGAGAGAGAGGAGGCAGAGGGAGACACTAGAGAGGGAGTATCTTCAGCAGCAGGGGAATGAGAGCCACCCAACTCCACCTGAGCTCTCCTGTCCTTGCACACATTGGCCCTGGGTGAGCACCTTGAGGAGGATGGGGAAGAACATGTAAGTCATGGATCCATGGGCCCTGCTCTTGGAGAGAGATGACAAAAACTGCTTTGGAGGTTTTGAAGGATGCTGGGACTCGGGACAGACACTCTGTTTAGGAGTAAAATTTGTCTAATTGGTTCGAGTTTTCTTATTTCTGGAGTATGGGGAAGGAGTTGGAGCTGTGGTGTGTTTTCAAGCACCCTAACAACTACATGGTATTCTAAAAATATTCTGTATGTGAATAATCCAATGGTGGTGGTAGTAATCGGGAGGCACCAGGTTGACTGAAAAGTTGGTTGGCTGGTGCCTGAGGTGCTTGATAAATGTGAAAAGTCATACAATGTGGAGTTTTTCATTTTTATTTTTTGTTTTTGAAAAAGAAATTAGGAGCTTTGTTGTTGTTGTTTTACCACATGGGGTGGTCATATCCAAGATGGCTTCATGGTCCGATATCACCAGCTCCAGCCACCAGCTCTTCTTTCTAGATGGCAGGAAGGAGGAAGGAGAAGGGCCAGCCCCTTCCCTCTAATGACAGTTTCCAGAAACCACATACATATTCTGCTCTTATCTCATTGACTAAGGCATGGTCACATGTCCACCGTTAGCTGCTAGAAAGGCTGGAGAATCAATGATCCCAACTAAAAATTGGGATTTTTCTCAGGAAGCAGAGGCTAGTGACTGCTGGAAGGCACTTCTCAGTCTCTGTTGGAATTTATGTGTATGATCACGTTCCAGCTAGAGCTGACATTAGCTTCAGGTCTTAAAATTAATCAAAAAATTTTCTGGGAATGTTATAAGTATCTTCTGGCTAGAGATAGGAGTCTCGTATATGCCAAAGTCACGAGTACTGGCAAATTGGTGAAATAGAGATCTGTTTTAGTGCCATGGTAAATTGTGGGTTTAAGTTGAAACATGTACCTTTGTTACACATATAATTTTATAAAACTTTCTATTTCCCAAAGAATCTCCCGCCTGCACTGATTATTTTTTAATATGTTTATTAAAGTTACTCATTTTATACTATTTGTGAAGATGTATGCCAGGCACTATAGGGAATAGATCACTTCCTTGAAGGAGTTTATAGTAGGGTAGAATAATAAAGATTATTTCACACAAACTTGAAAAATACACAATAGAAGCATGAGTGGGAATCTAATGGTCAAATCACTAGCTGACAATGCCAGACAGAACTGTTATCCTCTGCTTGACCTTAAACTGGCATATGCTGTGTGCACAAAGATTTCTTAGCTCTGACTGTGCTCAAGGCCTTGACTAGAGTTTGGTTATTGTTCATACTCTTCCAAAGAAGAAGAGAATAACTCTCATGATTTTCTATAAATACTTGATTCAGAATCCAGCTTAACAACTGTTTTTCATGATAAATTTCAGAGGTAGAGTTTTCAGCTGCAAGTCTGATCATCTTCCTGAAATCAATCCATTGGCCCAGGGCATAGTGAAGAGTGTCCTAAGGGAAGTGAGGGAGGATTGTATTTCTGTACTCTGCAGGGCAAGAGCAAGTCAAAAGCAGTGTAGGACAGATTTGCAAAGGAGATGGGGTAGGTAGATACTTTAAGGACCAATAAAGAAATGAGAGTTCATTGGAATACAAATGGATATAGATAGCCAGTGGTAGGCACTGAGAAGGAATTATGTGATAGCCATAATGTCCCATACCTGACCCACAGAGTTTACCTGATAACCATATGGCAGGATGCTGAGTCTGCCCCATCTAGTTACATTTCTTTGATCCCATCCATGGGATTTCCTCAAGCAAATCAATATGTGAAATTATAACTTTTAAAATGTGGCAGCTGTAGGCTATATCCTTTTATGGGAGCTGAAGTGGAGTCCAAAGACATGTTCATGAGCCATGCTTTGTCACTTTCCTCAATAGTGTCGACAATTCTGATGTTAAGACAAGCTAGCTATGGTTGCATGAGTCACGGTAATATGTTTTTACTATTTCTTATTTCTGAGATTTTCATCACAATTTATTTTCTACAAAGCAACATCAACCTTTTTTTTTTTTAAATTTTATTATGTTATGTTAGTCACCATACAATACATCATTAGTTTTTGATGTGGTGATCCACGATCCATTGTTTTCATATAACACCCAGTGCTCCATGCAGTATGTGCCCTCCTTAATACCCATCACCGGGCTAACCCATCCCCCCTCCCCCCTCGCCTCTAAAACCCTGTTTGTTTCTCAGAGTCCATAGTCTCTCATGGTTCATCTTTCCCTCTGATTTCCCCCGCTTCATTTTTCCCTTCCTTTTCCTAATGTCTTCCATGCTATTCCTTATGTTCCACAAATAAGTGAAACCATATGATAATTGACTTTCTCTGCTTGACTTATTTCCCTTAGCATAATCTCCTCCAGTCCCATCCATATTGATATAAAAGTTGGGTATTCATCCTTTCTGATGGCTGAGTAATATTCCATTGTATATATGGACCACATCTTCTTTATCCATTCATCTGTTGAAGGGCATCTCAGCTCTTTCCACAGTTTGGCTATTGCCGACATTGCTGCTATGAACATTGGGGTGTATATGGCCCTTCTTCTCACTACATCTGTGTCTTTGGGGTAAATACCCAGGAGTGCAATTGCTGGGTCATAGGTAGCTCTATTTTTAAATTTTTGAGGAACCTCCACACTGTTTTCCAAAGTGGCTATACCAACTTGCATTCCCACCAACAGTGTAAGAGGGTTCCCCTTTCTCCACAACCTCTCCAACATTTGTTGTTTCTTTCCCTGTCCATTTTTGCCATTCTAACTGGTGTAAGGTGGTATCTCAATGTGGTTTTGATTTGAATTTCCCTGATGGCTAATAATGATGAACATTTTTTCATGTGTCTGTTAACCATTTGTATGTCTTCTTCAGAGAAGTGTCTTTTCATATCTCCTGCCAATTTTTTGACTTGATTATTTGTTTTTTGGGTACATCAACCTTTTTTGGTTTAAGAATAGAAATAGCAATGAGGGGGCACCTAGGTGGCTCAGTCCATTGAGCATCTGACCCTTGATTTCAGCTCAGGTCATGATCTTGGAGTCGTGAGATGGAGCCCTGTGTCAGGCTCTGTACTCAGCACGGGGTATCACCCTCTGCCCCTCCCCGCTTCATTCTTTCTCTCTCTCTCTCTCAAATAAATAAGTCTTTAAAAAAGGGAATAGCAGTGAGGCTGTTAAGGTGATAACAAGCTCATTTTGTAAAGAGAGAAACAGAAGCATTGGGCTATTTGTGCAACAAGCGTTAGGCACCTGGCACATCTGGATGTTCAGCCCTCTACATATTTCACTGCTAAATTTCCCTGTAGAGAAGATTTATCCCTGCACCGGATATACCATGGAAAGTTTCATTATTTATTTATTTATTTATTCATTGGAAAGTTCCATTTTTAGAGGAACACAAAATTCTTTGTGCATGCCAAGTAATATGGACCTATTTAAAACATGAAAGCAGTTCCATGACAAATAGGAAGTTCTGTTTTTTGAGAAGAATATTCTGTTCTAGATATATTGGTTGGGAAACCTACATTTCCAATTGGGTCTTTGGCTCATCATCAGCCAAGTAAAGAACCAAGGTCCAGGGGCTATGGTAAGATTAGAGATGATGGCTCCCAGCACAGGGCTCTTTTAACAGACTTGTTTGCAAGATGGCGGGCCTGTAGCCTTGTGGGAGACTACACACTTGAGAGAATGCTCTGCAGAGAATGAGTGTGTGGCACAGCAGAAGTTGTCTGGAGTGAGCTGTGTAACTACCACCCGCATGCAAGCTCCCAAAGCCCCAGGTAGGGCAACTCCTACTGAGCTGGATGTGTTATTTGGTCTGTGAGTGGATGCTGAGGATGGCCTGTTTCTTCTGGGGATAATGGGGGCTCCTTTGCTGTTGATAAGCCAGGGTCAGTATGGAAGCCATGGCAGGTATTTTGGATTTTGCTTCTGCTGATACTTGGCTGGACCAGCAGTAAACACTATACAAAAATGACCCACCAATCCTTTCTTCAAACCTCCCTTTCTGTGTCTCCCTGCGGCAGTCATAACAAATGTACAGACCCATTACTGCAGATCAGTGCCCACCATTGTAAAGTTCCATTTCTTTGCGTCTTCTGCAGCCTTATTTTCTCTATGTCTGCCCGGAGAGATTTTGACTCAATTCCTTCTTTTTGAGCGAATCAGGAGAGGATTTCATGATTTTACTTGTTGTCATCCATTCTCGTTCATCAGAGAAGTTTAAAGTTTACTGCAGCTCTTGCAGCCTCCTCCATAGCAGCCTGAATTCTGTGGAGCGGTCCAGTTAGAACAGGCTGTCTTCAGAGGGAAGCCAAAGCCAGACAGACTTGGCCACAGGGTGTATGATGAGTCTGAACCACCGATCAGGCGAATAAGTGGATGATTCTGATCTCTTTTAGCAAGGATCATGGTGACAGAACCACAAGTGGTGGGATGATTATTCAGTTACTGTAATGGTTGGCTGAAGCGAGTTGCCCAGGGGTCTTTCTTTGGCTTATTGGCTAGTCCTTATGACAGAGAAAACGACCAGAATAGCCAATATTGTACCATTAGAAAGTGCTTGGCTGCACTCAAGTTTAAGGCCATTTGGTTTGCATGCATTCGAGTATCATTTTATCTCCAGTATGCACCATTCAATTTGCTCTTCTTTTCAAAAACAAAAAATGAACTTGAGTCTAATCCCTTCTTTTCTACCTGTCATAGTGTGTGGCTTACTTTTTCCAACCCTCTGAGCCAGAACAGAAGCAGCTCCCTAGAGGCTGTTGAACCCGGGGTCAGGGTTCCGAGAGAGCTGGAGGAGAGGGTGGGACATAAACCAGATTTCACCCTTTACACCAAAAATTGCTTCTCTAGAGCCAGCAGCCCCGCGCTCACTTTCAAGTGATTGAAATGGAGAGGAGGTGGTGGGGAGGATGCTCAAGAGGAGATATAGAGTGGAGTTATTAAAAATACCAAACTTAAAAAAAATCCCATCAAACTTTCAGTTACAAGATGTATGAATTTTGGGGTTCTAAGAGATAGCACAGCAACTATAGTTAGTAATACTGTACTGTTCACTCGAAAGTTGCTAAGAGAGTAGATTTTAAGTGTTCTCACACACAAAAAATGGTAACTATGTGAGGGGATGGGTGTGTTAACTTGATGGTGGTAATCATTTCACAAAATGTATTTATATTAAATCAAGTTGTACACTTTAAATATATACAAGTGTATTTGCCAATTATCCCTCAACAAAGCTGGGGGGAAAAGCATCAAGCTCTAGAGTCAGGTTACTTGGGTTCAGACCCCGATTTTACTTATTAGGGAAATCACCACAGACTACTCCCTGAGGATCAGTGTCCTCATCTATAAAATGGGAATCACACAGACCTTGCTCATTGTGGGGGAGGATTAGATTATCAATGTCAGGGGCATGGAGCAAGCACTCGATACACATAAGCTGTTAGTGTTGTGAGAGCATTGGGTGATGCCTTCTCAGAGCCTCCAGGCATCCATTCCCTTCTCTAGGCCTTGGTCATGAGGAGTCTTACTTCTATCGGAGTCCTGGGGACTCTTTGCACGTTTAATTCCAATTCCAGATCAGCCTCATTTGATGATTTACTCCTCTTTGTCTGGCAGGCTAGGCTGTCTGCCCAGCCATTTTCACCTTGAGTCCTGCATTGATTTATAGACCCATGCAATCTGCCCATGTGCACTCTGAAGGTAATATGCTGCAGTGATTATTATAGCTCCCATTATAAACATATAAAGAGAATTATTTTCTGATGAAGCATGGTCCTCGCCAGCCTGCGTGCAGCCCTATGCTATATGAGTTGTAATCCTGAGCAGAACTGCTGGGTGCCCTGTATGTCCATGGCTTAGCCCACCTGTGCCCCCAGCCTCTGTGCTCCCACTGAACTTCCCTGAGGCCTCTGGTTCACGTGGGGTCACGGTCCTGACTGCAACCTTAGTCATACCACTCTAGGGGTCAGGCTCAGAAACGACCCTCCAGTGACCTTCGGTCAACTCCCTCAACCCATGGGAGGCCAGTCATGTGGCCCCCTGGGTGAGCATGTGTGCAGGGAGGTCATGACTTCAGGTCACAATGCTGGCGTGGCAGGTGCCTCATGAGGTAAGATTTAGAGCTGGTGCATCAGGTCACCAATTCTCCGCCTTTCTCTCTTCTGATCTTCATCTTGTGTTTCACTGTTTCTTGGCAACTAAGCTGTGCACGGCAATTTTTGCGTATTTTCCAGAAGTGTTTCTCCTCTCCTCTTTCACAGAACTATTCAGAGGGCTCCCCAGTTGGCAGATCCCAGCTTCCCTCCATGCTGGAAGCACAAATACAGTACCCAGCTATCCCCTCATGGAGCAAAGAGAGGGGTACACCAACACAGTCACAAATGCACAAGCTTCATGCTGAAGCCTCATACAGATGAGTGCCCAAATCAGTGTGGGACATTGGCTGTCACTTAGCTCTGAACTTGTGGTTTCCAGACAGCTGTCATATGTCCCTAGAGCAGGTGCTCTCCTTCTACAGTGCTGGGACTCTGCCACGGGGTTGGGCAGCAGCCCTCCGGGCCCCCTTCTTGCATTTTGAGCTACAAGATGCATGCCTATTCTGAGATGCAGGAATGCCTGAGAAGTTCCCAAACCACACTTATAAAATGAAAACTATATTTAAAAAACCCAAGCATTAAAGAGTGGAGTAGATAATCTTATGGAGTAAGCTTGTAAAAGAGATAAACTCCTAACTCTATTAGCTTCTATAAGGCTCTCACTAAAAAACAATAATTATCTAGAACAACCGAATCCAAAACTGGTCTAACATTTGATCTCAGTGCAAATTTTCCAATGGTCTTAGTCTATAGATCTATAGTCTATATCATGTAAGCTGTATCTATATTTATAGTCTATTGATCTACTGGGACCTACAAGTACCAGTGGCTTCTGCCCCCCAACTCAACTATAGGAGGTTTACTCTTTATGCTTAGATTATTCAAACTAATCTTAATTAGCATCTTTAACACAACAGGCCACCTATGAGGTCCAGCCCATTCTTCTCTGTCTCTGTCTCTCCTCTCTTCTCTTGGGGCAAATAAAAAGGAAGAGCCAGGCTGGTCATCAGCTACTTCTTTATCCCAAGCTCCTGTCTTATTCTCTGAAATAGGAAAGAAGTGGTTTTCCACTTCATTCTTAGATTGAATCCCTTCAATCTCACATTGGAGTTTCCCAAATAGCAACTGGTGGGCTAAATGGCAGAGAGTCCTTGCATCCTCTGAGGCAGGACCCCACATTCCAAGTGTATATAGGAAATGTGCATGTTCCTGGAAAGATGGTCCAGAGCTTTTATGAGGAATTTACAGGCATCTGTAACCTCCTTCCTCCTCCAAAGGTTAAGTTTCTGGGAAGTGCCGCTTGGGACACATGTGTAAACCATTGTCATCAGTTTCTAGCATTTGATAGAGCTCATTTGCAAGCCTTATAAACTTGCACACTCTTCCAGAAATTATTTCCAAAGGTAACTTGAACCTCTTCTTAGAGATTATTTTGAATACTGTTTAGGGAATTTTTAAACAGAATTACGGCTAGTTTAATAATACCACAAGGCCAGCTGATTCTCTAAACCAAAATTTTAAATAGAACATTTCATTTGTACGTTTTGATTAGAAAAGTAATATGTGGGGGTGCCTGGGTGTCTCAGTCGGTTAAGCGTCCGACTCTTGGTTTCAGCTCAGGTCATGATCTCGGAGTCCTGGGATCGAGTCCCGTGAGCCCCACATGGGGCTCTGCGCTCAGTGGGGAGTCTGCTTCCTTCCCCCTCTTTCTCCCTCTGCCCTTCCCCCACTCATGCACACACTCTCTAAAATAAAGAAATAAATCTGAAAAAAAGTAATATGGTTAATTGTAGATAACTGAGAAAATATAGAAAAACATAAACGTAAAAAAGTTCACTTGTTACTGTGCCACCCATTAGCAACCCATGTTGTATGGCTTTCAGATCGATTTACAAATTTATGTATCCCAAATATGTTGGGATTGTACCAGAAAACATAAATATATCATGAACTTTATCACTTTCCGAATCTTTTATTTTAGCAGTTGAACAGTTATTATGGTATGTATATAATATATTTTTAACTAATTACCTGTTATATAATTATCTATTGTTATTTTCTCATTTTACATAATTAAATGGATGCCTACCAGAACAGACTTGTAAACAACTATTGTTTATTAAAATTTATTATTTTAGTTATTATGCTAAACATAGGACTTATGTTATTTTGATTATTTCTGAATACAATTTGTGATTTAGTACTATTTGCCCATTTAACGGATCAGGAAGAGCCACTGGGCTCAGAGATATTCAATGGCACAGAGCCATTAAATTAAGGAGTGGAAATCAGAACTGAGGCTTTGCATAAAGTCTTACAAATGGAATTTTTGGGTCAAGAATATGAATATTTTTAAGCCTTTTGACCATATTTCCAAATTGTTCTCCCGATGTGAATTTATACCAGCAGTGAAACAAGTGTCTCTTTTTTTAACAGCTTTCAGGAAAGGAGGTTCTGCAGGATCTCATGGTCCATTTTAGGTTTTGATAATACTTTGCATTGGACTCTGCTTTGCAGATCAGTTGAGCTCCACCTGGCTGCTGGCCTCATCAATTACTTTCAGAAGTGAAGAACAAGTCCGTATCCTCAATACTTATTCTTTGACACTGTAAAAGAGCAGTTTAAGACATTATGTTCATTTATTGATATATTTACATCAGACATTTTTCTTAAAAAAATTGTGGGATGATCATAATAGTTCTCCTTTTGTCCTTCTATTCTTTATCTTTCCTAGGTAGTGTTTAGTTTCCATCTCCTTTCATTGTTTCCCTCTTTCCTGACTCTTGTTAGCTCAGTTTTTTTTTTTATGCAAAAATCTGGGTGCCTGGGTGGCTCAGTCGGTTAGGCGCCTGCCTTTGGCTCAGGTCATGATCCCAGGGTCCTGGGATCGAGTCGCGCGTCGGGCTCCCTGCTCGGCAGGGAGTCGGCTTCTCCCTCTACCCCTCCCCCCTGCTTGTGATCTCTCTCTTTCAAATAAATAAAATTAAATTAAAAAATGCAAAGATCTAAGTTAGGTCTAATACTGTAGGAATGATGAGACCGAAACATGATTCTCTGGTTTTTGAAAGTAGCCAATTATTCATAGTTGCATTTCTGGCTGCTGAGCTATACCTGTTGAGTCCTTTTCCTTTGTGCAAATGTGGTGCTGTTTTTTAACATAATTCCTCATGAACTTTTTCTTTTTCCCTTTGAACCATTTGTCTAACTCATCCAAGTGACTGAATTCTGCATCTCTCTTCCAAGACATTAGCTCCCCTGCCTCACTCGGCGGCATCCATCAAGCTAGATGGGTGTATCCTTCAATCCTTCTTCTAGGTCAATGACAAAGAAATGAAACCATGCTAATTGTGGGGCTGGCCCCTGGCAGGCGTTGCTGACCATGTTCTCTGGGGAGTGATAACTCAGCTTTGGATGCAGAGGTATATAGTTATTAGCCAACTGCAGTCCCATGGAACCTGCCATTAGCAGATCAGATGCTTATTTTCAGGAGCACGAGAACCAGAACTGGAACAGTAGTTCTGTCCTGGAGGAAAAAGTGCTCTTGCTGAAGAAATAGTGAGTGTCTTAGTCCTTTTGGGCAGCCCAGATTCTTACTGTGCCTCAGCTTTGGCCACCAATTGAAGAGGTTAGATGACTTTACCTCAAAGCTCTACATGGTCCTAAAACACCCCGGTTCCCATTGAAAACTGAGTGCCTGCGTGGCTCAGTCATTAAGCGTCTTGTCTGCCTTCGGCTCAGGTCATGATCCCAGGGTCCTGGGGTCTAGTCCCGCACCAGGCTCCCTCCTTGGCTGGGAGTCTGCTTTTCCCTCTCCCACTCCCCCTGCTTGTCTTCCTGCTCTTGCTGTCTCTCTCTCTATCAAATAAATAAATAAAATCTTAAAAATAAAAAAAAAGGAAAGACCTTATCTAAAAAAAAAAAACAACTGACCTATTTTGCCAAAGAAGGCATACAATGGCCAACAGCTACATGAAAATTTGTTCAACATCACTAATCAGAAAATGCAGATCAAAACCACAATGAGATATCACCTTGTACCAGCACTCCAGCCGGTCTGAAGGGTTAACTTGTTCAAGGTAACACACTCTGTGCTTGCTGACTTAAAGCCCTTGAGCTGTAATAGAAGGGATTGACTTTCTTTGAGATCTGCAGACCACTAGCCTTGGGGAATGAAGGGCCAGAACGTTCCAGGCCACAAAGGCCAGCAAGTCTATTTGAAGCCACCTCGGCTTTCTGATCAGCCCAGCAATCTGTTAGCAAAATGTTTTTCTTTCTTAAGGTCACAACAAATGACTTTACTGACCTCCCTTTGCGCATCTCTAGACCTTGCTCTCCTTAGCAGGAAGAACAGAGGGCTCTTGCACAACCTCTGGTACCAAGGAACCAGACCTCCTTGCACAACTCCCCACTCCCCCGAGCACCAAGGAACCAGAACTTCTTGCACAACCTCCGAGCACTGAGATAACTCAGTAGCTGGCATCATCAGTCTGCGTGTAGTCAAGAAATGCCACAGCCCACCGCACTCCCTTAACCAATTAAACCCTTTTTAAAAATCCTTGGGCCAGGCAGAAACCTCAGAGTTGACTTTTGGACAGGAGTCTGCTTTCTCCCCAGGTGCCTGGACTCCCGAATAAAGCTCATATTCCTTTCCAGTTGAAACTCATCTCTTGAATAGTGGCCTTCCGAGTGACGGGCAACTGAACTTGGGTTCATAACAGACTCACTCCCATCAGGATGGCTGCTATTAAAAAAACAAAAATTAAGTGTTGGTCAGGACATAGAGAAATCGGAGCTCTTGCACACTGTTGGTGGGAATGTAAGTTGGTACAACCATCATGACAACAGTATGGAGGTTCTTCAAAAAATTAAAAACAGAAATACTGTCTGATCCAGTAATCCTACGTGGGGGTACTTATCCAAAAGAATTGATCAGGATCTCAAAGAGATACCTGCCCTCCTGTGTTCATTGCTGTGGTCTTCCCTGTAACCAAGATATGGAAACAACCCAAGTGTCCATTGACAGATGCATAGATAAAGGGGTGGTATGTACATACAAGGAAATATTATTCAGCCTGAGAAAAGATGGAAATCTTGCTAGTTGTGACAACATGGATAGACCTGGAGGACACTATGCTAAGTGAAATAAGCCAGACACAGAAAGACAAGTACTGTATGATCTCACCTGCATGTGGAATCTGAGCAGACCGAACTTAGAGAAGCGGAGAGTAGAGTGGTGGTTACCCAGACTGGGGCGGGGGGGACATGGGAGATGTTGGTCAAAGGGTACAAAGTTTTGGTTCTTCAGCAAGATGACCTTCTGGAGGTCTCAGGTGTAGTGTGGTGACTGGAGGTGACAGTAGCGTCCTGTACACTTGAAATTTGCTGAGAGGGTAGATCCTAATGTTCTCCCTTCACACACACACACACACACACGTGCACATGCACACACATGTGCACACACGGTAACTATGTGTGGTGTTGGATGTGTTAATTAGCTTGGTTGTAGTGTTTACTTCACAGTATATACATAAATCAAATCAAATTGCATACTTTACATGTATACACAAGAACAAAGCAAAAGGAAAGGGACCACCACTACAAACATCGCTGTCTCCTCAGAGGTCTCTGTCTTCAGGCTTCATCCTCTTGCCCACGTGTGCCCCCTCACTGGCTTTTCACTGCCCCCCCAACAGGTTCAAACTCACTTCCGTCTCCATTTGGAAAGGGGACCCAAAATATCTCCCTGGCACCATCTCTAGCTACCACTCTCCCTCTCTCCTTTTACCTCACATTCTCGGCCTGATCCTGTGTGCTTCCTGCTGTGGTCTGAATGTTTGTGTCCCCCCCCATTCATGGGTTGAAACCTAAGCCCCAGGGTGACAGTATTAGGAAGGGGGCCTGTGGGAGGTGCTTAGGCAGAGCCTTAGGAGTGGGATTAGCATCCTTAGAAGAGAGGCCCCAGAGTCCCCTCCCACTTCTGCCACGTGGGGCCACCTACAATCTGGAAGTGGGCTCTCTGTGGATGCCAGACCTGTCTGGGCCTTGATCTTGGACTTTCAGCCTCCAGAGCTGTGAGAGGGAAATTTCTGTTGGGTATAAACCACCACGTCTGTGGTATTTTGTTACAGCCGCCAGAATGGACCAAGACACTCACTGCTTCTTCTTCATTACCTTTCAGACGTTGGAAAAGCCACAACCATTTTTCTTCCATGGTTCAAGAGTGTGGAAGCACTCCAGATGAGCTAACCTGTGACTTTCTACTTGAAAAATCCAACGAACAGTTTCCATTCCTTGTCTTACCGGACCGAAGTCCTTCACACCCTAGTGATCTTCCCTCAGCCTCCTCGGCCATTTCCTCCCATCTCTCCTCCGTGACCCCCTCTTCTGCCTGTTCTTCAAATGTTGGGGTGTCACTGACTTTGGTCTCCCACTATCTCTAGCCTCCTGCTGCAGTTCCTCCTTAGACGATCTTATTTACCATTGTCATTTAACTGGTACCTAAATAAATGTGAATGGCATTTTCTGGCTATGGGCCTGATCACCCCCCCCCCCCCAAGCACTGGGTACATTTTAAACCATCTCCGAGCATCTTTCCCCACAGGAAACTGAAGTACAAAGTGTTTGAATCGGAGTTGATCATCTTGGCTTCAAAATTGTTTCTCCTCCTGCTGTAGTCCGGCTTCATCTGGGGACACTGTCCTGTGCCTTGCCCAGGCTAGAAATCCAGGGGATCATGCCGGGTTCCTCTTTGTCCCCCACACCCCACATCCAGCCATAGTGCCCCAAATCTCATGGTTCCACAGGCCGTGTGTGGCTGGGTGCTCGCCCTCCCGTGCCTCGACCCTCTCCTTACCCTTCCCGCCAGTCTCCTGCCTCCAGCCATCCTCCCCTGGGGACTATGCCCTGTCGCTAGAGAGATCTGAAAAACACAATCAGGCTATACTTGTCCTTAAAAATCCTTCCATGGTTTCCCATCTTCTGCTGCAGTTGACTTAAAAATATTTGGGGGTCACATATATCTTTGAAATGTGTATTAAAAATATACAGACACAGTCATTTGAAGCCAATCACAAGGTCTCTGGAACTCTTTTTCTGGACCCCTGACTAGAGGCTCTTTCTGTCCCTCTTAAAGTAGAGCTACAGTGAGGGACCAACTTCCTTTGGAGTTGTTGGCTGTGGGGCCAGATAAAGGAGGCTTCACATCTTCATGTCCTCAGATCTCTTCTTAGTTGCACTGCACTTGCCTTGCCATATTATTCATGAGTAGTCACAGAGGTGGACAATCCCATGCGTCTGTGAATGCTGGGAGAGAGGCCTTCAAAAGGGTAATGCCAAGCATTCACTCGCAAGCAACTTCTTAACCCAGACAATTTTATTTCAACATTATTCTTAGCAATGGGCAAGAGAGGTTAATAAAGAATGTATAATCATAATTATTTTCCTGCCGACTCTGCTCTTTATTCAAATCACTATGAAAGTTGATGCCCCCTGCTGCAGTCCGGAGGTGGCACTGTGGGACCATCCAGCCACAGGATGGCTGGCCATAGACGCTGTCAGAGAAAATAGACACATTTAGAAACAGATGGGATTATTTTATGATAGAATGATAATAAAAGGCAGTAAAAAATATCCAAGGGTGGAAGAGTCACAGAAGCAAATAGAAAAATCATTGCTAGGAAGACAGAAGAGAATGGGACATTTTGATTAAAACTACTGAACCAAGTGTAGAATTTTCAAAAATTTGTCTCTGGGCATCTTACGTTTACTACAGAAATAGCCATGACATTAGGTAACGGATTCCTGAGTGTTTGGGAAATAGAAGTCTGTTTAGACTGCAAGACAGCAGAGATATTTTAATTCCTGCTCTATACTGGTAGAAGAGCGACCTTGAACTTGTCACCAAACCTCCTTGGGCTTTCGTGTCAGCATCTGTAAAATGGGAGAGCTGTACTGAGTGATCTCAACTATCCTTTCTAACTTGGAAATTCTGTAATTCCTGACTCTGTAGATAGAATTGTATAGCCCCAGGCAGGCAGTCTGAAAATAAATGATTAAATGAGATTAAAACAAGACAAGCTAACAAAATTAGAAGAGTCTCAGAGGACTGCAGATGGCATTGACCTTTAGCTAAATCAAGAATTTGTTTTATTTTTATTTTATTTAATCTCCACCCCTTTCTGTTTGTTTTTTTGGAGCCTTGCGACCCTGAGCATCCCCACCAGCCTCTCGTGCTGCTCCCAACTCTGACTCCCGGGACCCCTCAGAGCCACCTAACAGGGAGCCAGACATCTCATTGGGGGCAATGGGGTGTCTGGGGCTGTGGCCTTTAAGGCATTTCTTCTAGATGGCATGTGCCCCTGCTGCAGCAACTCACAAAGGGAGTGGCCAAATGAGTGCTGAGGTCCACACAGCACAGAGTGGAGGCCATTTTCTCATGCACTCACCATTTTATTCCATAAGCTGGTCTGGAGCCCTGGGGCACGTCTGAGATGCTGCCGTGATGGTTCTGGGTCTCACAGGCTAGTGACACAAACTGGAAACATGGTTTCTTCCATGCAGTGGATCGCAGGTGAAGTTGGACCCTGTGCCCCGCGGTTCCCTGTGTCCATCTCTAGGATGGCACTTCGAATGCTGCCCTGCACTGGGCATCAACAGAGTGGTCTACTACTGGACTGCGAGCTCTCATTACAGGGAATGGTGGGGAGTTTGAGCCCTGCAATCAGCATTCCTGGGTCAAATCTTGCCTCCAACACTTGGAAGCAGTGTGACATTGGTCATGTTACTAAAGTACTCTGTGCTTCCATTGTCTCTTCTGTGAAATAGAAGCATTAATACCTCCTCTATAGGATAATTGTGAGGATTAAGTAAATTAAGATATGTCAAGTCACTGGAACCAAGCCTCATGTGCAGCAAGAACTCGCTCCACGTTGTCTAGGTGTCCCCAAGTGCATGGCAGAGTGTCTGCTACAAAGTAGGTGCTCAGTAGGAGTCTGTTGGCAGGATGGAGGGAGTGAGGAGATGGAGCACAGTTTGAGAGAAGTTAACTGGCTTGTGGAAGGAGACGGTGGCTTGCAGGAGAGGAACAGCCCTCCCAGTGCAGCTCTTTTTCAGGATTGCCTCCTGATGACTGTGTGTGCCTCTGGCAGCCTGATATCAAAGCCAGGCCCGGGCAGTCAACCAACAGGGTTTCTGGTGATTAAAACAGGGAAGGGAAGGGAAGGACTGAGTTTGTAAATACAACTGCAAACACACACTTGGTAACTAAGCAATTTGGCAAAGATCTGCACCCAAGAGAGGGAATTTTCCCTTTGAAAACAAGAATAATAGCAGTGATTTCATGCCGGGCTTTAGGGTGTGCATCTTAGAGTGGCCATCTTCACACTGAGGTCCAAGGTCCCGAAAGTCAGGTCAGATATCCGTGCAGGGTCCCCAGTCCTCACTGGATGCAGCGGGAGGTCACTCCAGATTGGGGTATTTTCACTCAGTCCTTCTGCAGCGATCGCTGCGTTTGTCCATCAGCTCCTGCCAAGACCTTAGTTCCTGCACTTTCTGTAATGCTCACACTACAAGCTGAGGTTTTTCTCAATTAAAGTTATAACTCAGTCATTTTTTTAAAATGTTTTTTATTTTTAAAATATTTTATTTATTTATTTATTTATTTGAGAAAGAGAGAGCGAGAGAGCAAGAGAGTGGGGGGAGGAGCAGGGGGTGGGGAAAGAATCTCAAGCACACTCTGCGCTGAGCATGGAGCCCGACGTGGGGGCTTGATCCCACGACCCTGAGACCATGACCTGAGTCAGAATGGAAAGTCAGATGCCCAACTGTCTGAGCCACCCAGGCGCCCCTATAACTCAGTCATTTAAACAAGTTTCTGTGCTTATTCCTTTGCTCTTTCCCTGGACTGGAGGTTATTTGGATCAGAGAAATGGGATGAAGCAGAAGAACCATGCTTGTGGTTGCACAGCCCCCACCCCCACACCAGAAGTCTGCATTTCTTGACCTCCCAGACCAATGGCAGGTGCCCCATATCTCCTACCCATTCCCATAGACTAGGTGATGGGAAGCTGCTCTTCTTCCTCCTCTGGTCTTTAAAAGGTACATGAGCAGGCACCATGGGGAAATAAAAACTCCCTATCAGGTCATCTTTTTCCCTTTCTCCCAAGGGAAATCACTTGTGTTTTTCTACTTCTTCAAATAACCATTGTCTTCTTCGCTTGTCATCACTGACCATAAATCGACTTCACAGAATTTGAATCACTCACGCTGGATTGGTTAGGAAACCCAAACTGAAAAACAATCATATTCTTTTTTTTTAGGATGAAGAAAATATCCTATTAGTTTGTCAATGGCTAGTTTACGTTTCTTTCTGGAAAGTTGCATTTGAGATCATACTGGGCAGGGTTGACATTAGAACATTCGTCTTCTACTCAACCCCATGACTGAAAAATTTATCAATTCCCAGAACAGCTCTGTTTATAAAAATTGCTAAGGTTTGGGGCCAGGTTCTTTCAGAAAGAGCCTTCCATTCTAAGAATTGAAGATTCTAATGATTTTTGAATCATATTTTATGTAGATGGAGCCAGAGTCCTCCTGCGGTTGATGAGACTCCAATCTCTTCTTCTTCTTCTTTTTTTTATAGTGAAATGTGAACTTGAGAATTTGGGGCCCAAGACAAGGTGCTTGGTAGGCTCTTCTTTCTTTGTACAGACGTAGTACCTAGTGATATTTCCGAATCCAAGAATTTCTGGTGCACTCACACAGACACACACAAACACACGCATGCACACAGACAGCCAGTTTACCCCACAGTTCACTGGGAAAATAACTGTTGTTCCAGGCTATGGTGACCTCATGGGCTCGTATGGGGGTACCATGACCCCTGGTTTGGTGCATATTTTTCATTGCAGTGGCTGACCTAGCTGTGTGTAGGTATGAGCTCTGACCTCCTGTTGGAGTAGATAATTGTGAGGACATGACTGCTGGTTGACCTGTGAGCTGGACCCAGGTGATCAGAAGCTCCTCACTCTCTCTTCTACCTTTGGAATATACTCATTGCCCACTGTTCCCATAGCTGGAGCCATTTTCAACGACATAGCCTTGAGAGAGCAATGTGTTGTTGATACCTATTGGCTGAAATAATCTTAAACATGTGTCTAATTTTACTTTAAGAAAGTTTATGACATGGTGGAAGGAACCCTGGATGGGAAGGGAAGAGATAGCCTGGTTTTGGCTTGGTCCCTGCATAGCTGTGTGATTGTAGGCAAATCTCAGTGCATACTGTTTCCCGGATTCCTTTCTAAAAGCAAGCTGCATCAGAATTACCTGGGTATTTATTAAAAACAAGAATACCTAGACTCATCCCAAGTCTACTGAATCAAAATCTCTCAGGGGAAAGCCCAAGTATCTCTATTTAAATTTTTAAAAAGTGACATAATTTAAAAGTTACAGAAAAGATGCAAGAATCATATGAAGAATTCCCGAATAATCTCACCTAGATGACCTATTTTCATTCTCTCAACACACACACATGTGCAAGCTTGCTTACTTGCCTATGTGTGTTTAAGTCTTTTTCTGAACCACTTAAGAGAAAGAGAAAGTTATAGGCATGAGACATGATGCCTCTTTACCCTTAAATATCCTTGCTTCCTAAAAACTAAGACTATCTCATAATACACAATATAATAATCAAAACCAGAAAATTAACATCAATGCAATTGTTTAATTTAAAAACTTTATTCAGATCTTGCCAATGGTCCAACAGTATTCTTTATAGAAAAAATAAATCCAAGGCCTTGCATTCCATTGCCATATCTCGTTAGCCTCTCTTAATCTGGAAGAGTTCCTGAGGCTTTGTTTACTTTTTACATTAGTATTTTTAAAGAGTTCAGGTCAGTGATTCTGCAACATGTCCCTCAATTTGGGTGTGTCTGCTGATTCTTCATGACTGGATTCGGCTTATGCTCTCTGGGCCAATCAGTCACACCACGGGAGTGATGATGTGTCTTTCTCTGTGCATCGAGTCTGGAGGCCCCTTCAGTTGACTAGCTCCATTCCTGGCAACGGCAGCATTGGTTATTGGTTAAGGTGGTCCTTGCCAGGTTTCTCAACCATAAAGTGATTTTACCCTTTGTAATTAATAAGTACCTTGTAGAGAGAGATATTTAGACAGTATTAGTTCCTGTAATCTTGACCACCATCACCCACTAGGTTTGGCATTCATTGATAGATACTCTCTACTTTTAATAAGGCTTCCAGGGGAGGGCGCCTGGGTGGCTCAGTTGGTTAAGCGACTGCCTTCAGCTCAGGTCATGATCCTGGAGTCCCGGGATCGAGTCCTGCATCAGGCTCCCTGCTCAGCGGGGATTCTGCTTCTCCCTCTGACCCTCCCCACTCTCATGCTCTCTCTCTCTATCTCATTCTCTCTCTCAAATAAGTAAATAAAAAAATCTTAAAAAAAAAAAAATAAGGCTTCCAGGGGGTCCTGGAATGCCTGGCCTGGTTTGAGGACCAGGTCTTGAAAACCTCTGTGTTCACTGGACAGTGAGCTCTGTGAGGGTAGGACCTTGTTTGTCCCCTGTGCCAGTCCCAGCATTTGGTCTAGTGTCTAGTTCACAGCTGGGGTTCCATGGGGAGAAAGAAAGCCATGGGCAACCGTGTCTTCTCTCTGGGGTTGTGTATCATTATCAGTAAAATGGGGGAGACGACCAGTTACAACTGTGGTATTTTTTGATTATATAAGTTTCCACTTACCCCAGTGACATGGGTGACATGGTAATGCCATTATCCAACGCTTTCTTCAACATAGTAGCCTGGGCTGGTGTGTGTCATGGAATCAAAAGAAACCAAGACATTTCCTACAGTTTGATACATATCACAGGAAATGAAGGTTGGAATTAGCTTATTCGTTCAGGTTCATTCAATCTCACAAATATTTATTGCACACCTTCCATGCGCCAGGCACTGCTACAAGTGTTGGGAATACAGCAGCAACAAACTATTGTTATGTTCTTCAATGGGCGTGTTGCTTCGTGATGCAAAGAATGTCCACTTTCTGTGCTCTAGTTGATTTTTTTTTGCATCTATCTTCTTTTTTTTTTTTTTATTATGTTATGTTAGTCACCATAGAATACATCATTAGTTTTTGATGTGGTGATCCATGATCCATTGTTTTCGTATAACATCCAGTGCTCCGTGCAGTACGTGCCCTCCTTAATACCCATCACAGGGCTAACCAATCCCCCCTCCCCCCTTGCCTCTAAAACCCTGTTTGTTTCTCAGAGTCCATAGTCTCTCATGGTTCATCTCTCCTTCCGATTCCCCCCCTTCATTTTTCCCTTCCTTCTCCTAATGTCCTCCATGCTATTCCTTATGTTCCACAAATAAGTGAAACCATATGATAATTGACTTTGTCTGCTTGACTTATTTCCCTTAGCATAATCTCCTCTAGTCCCATCCATGTTGATGTAAAAGTTGGGTATTCGTCCTTTCTGATGGCTGAGTAATATTCCATTGTATATATGGACCACATCTTCTTTATCCATTCATCTGTTGAAGGGCATCTTGGCTCTTTCCACAGTTTGACTATTTCAGACATTGCTGCTATGAACACTGGGGTGCATATGGCCCTTCTTCTCACTACATCTGTCTTTGGGGTAAATACCCAGGAGTGCAATTGCTGGGTCAGAGGGTAGCTCTATTTTTAATTTTTTGAGGCACCTCCACACTGTTTTCCAAAGTGGCTGTACCAACTTGCATTCCCACCAACAGGGCTCCCCCTTCTCCACAACCTCTCCAACATTTGTTGTTTCTTTCTCTAGTCGAGTAGTTCGAGATGGCACAGGGCAGACCTCCAGAAACAACCCCCTTCCCGCTCTAAGGTTTATCGTCTTGCAGCGAAGGCCTGGGCAAGCCCCTGTCAGGAGAGCCAGGCAGAGCTGTACAATGTAGAAAAAGAAGCTCTCAGCTAGGAAGAAGCTTCTGTCATTCAAAGTTGCTTGTGAAATTAGCCTGTAGCCTTCCTCATCTGAACATGTTGTGTATTTGTGTTGTGCAAAACTCACTTTGCATTGTTTTCAAAGGAATGACTCTGACCAGAGCTCAGTTTGTTTCTCAAATCAGCCTGTAGGATCAAAGCCAAGATACACTCTTGATAATTCCTGATGCATAAGTAAAGTCAAGCCAGTTATATACAGATGAGCTTTCCAGAATAAAATCAGTGAGGTCATGAGAGTGATCTAATTACCACAGCACTGATGTGTACATTATAATTTAGATGAGTAAACTATTGTGTCCTGCAATAAATATCTTATAACAAATACAATCTGCTAAACAAATAAAATACCAAGGGAAAGCAATTCTCCACAACAACTATGCAAAGCAAGCGTAGCCTAGAGATTAAGGGTTCCATTCCAGAAGAGATGATAATAAGACTTTTAGAATTTGCAAACAGAATGTCACAGGAGAATTTCCTGCAAACAAATCAGCCTAGACTCAGTTTGAAACTAGGCAGAATAAGAATTTGCCAGACTGGTTAGTGTTTGTATCCTGGAGCTTCTTTGAGGTGTTTGACTTATAAATGTTTTTTACCTTCTGTGATAACTTTTTTTAAAAGATTTTATTTATTTATATGACAGAGAGAGAGACACAGCGAGAGAGGGAACACAAGCAGGGGGAGTGGGAGAGGGAGAAGCAGGCTTCCTGCGGAGCAGGGAGCCCGATGCGGGGCTCGATCCCAGGACCCTGGGATCATGACCTGAGCCGAAGGCAGATGCTTAACGACTGAGCCACCCAGGCGCCCCTGCGATAACTTTTAATAAGATGAAGTGGCAAACTTGGTACTTTGTATTCTCAAAATACTTGTGATGACAGATTTCTCATCCTCTCAAGGTTGTTGAAATTTCTTAACCAAAGCTGAATACAAGAATGTGGAGTTCATTGTTTTCTGTTCCTACCTATCATGTTTGTTGATACATAGATATTCTACTTCTTAAGCCCAACTCTCCCCCACTCTGTGGCTTACTGGAGATTACCTATTAAACTATTCAATGTAATTCACACCAAGGTGATATGACTTAATATAGATAGCTTCTCTCAGGAGTCCTTGGCTTTTCCTACCCCTTTCTCTGTTCGTTATTAACTTTGCTTCCCCTGCCTGGTTCAGTGTCTTCAAGGACGTTTCTCTTTGAAGGCATCCTCAGCCAGATAGAATTTTCCAACCAGTATGCTCCCACAAGGACCACATAATGTGCTGATATGTCTGTCTCTCCAGCTACAATGTTTATTCTATGGTAGCAAATATCCTATGTTATTCATTTCTGTATCCATGATCCATAGCATAATTTACAGCACATAGGATATGCTTGGTAAGCGTTACTTGAATAAATGAAGCAACTGGTGAATGAGGAAAAGGGGTTCCAGGGAAAAAACCTTGTCTGAATCAGTGACGATGGAGTGAGGGTTCAGGCAGGAATGACTGGAAGGGGAGGTTTTGCTAAGTGGCAGGGTCAGTGGGCTCTTGCCATAGATGTAAGGCCCTCTTGACCCTGTCATCAGAGACTGGCGTTTTCTGGAGCCATCTTCTGGCTGAGAGAGTGCAGATGGCTCCTCTCTTATTTACGTCATATTTCCTGAAATCACTCTCACTTCCACTGCAGAAAGTCCCTGAAAATTCCCACAATGATCAAACCTGTACCATGGAATCAGACATGAGGTATAATACCTCAATGTGATGTTGACTTAAGTATGGCAGATGAGCTACATGAATGTACCTCTCTTGCCTACTGAACCCCTTGTAAAAGGATAGGAGAAACCTACAAACCTTTAAGTACAAAGAATGCCGGAGAAGAGAAAACAGTGGCAGGAGATACAAACACCTCTTCAGAAGAAAGTGGTTGAAGAAGAATGGTAGCTGGTTTAGCAGAGGAAAGGAATATATTTTTAAAGATTTTATTTATTTATTTATTTGGAGAGTGTGCAAGTGGGGGAAGGAGCAGAGGGAGAGAGAGAATTTCAAGCAGACTCTGCACTGAGCGCAGAGCCCCATGCAGGGCTCCATCTCCTGACCCTGAGATCATGACCGGAACCGAAATCAAGAGTTGGATGCTTAACCGACTGAGCCATCCAGGTGTCCCCAGAGGAGAGGAATTTATAAAATAGCTTACAGAGGGCAACTTGGGGAGGAGCGTATCAGCTTTGGCAGAGCTGTAGTTAACAGCACCAAGAATGTCTAAAATATGTGCAAACTGTGAGCCCAGATAGCTTTTGTGCACTAAGATGATGATCTCAACTGAGCATTACATTCTAGGGAAAAAATTATCCAGTTACCCTAAACCCACCCTGTTTTAGTAGGACGACAATATATTGGTAGCCTGCATTCCTGCAATACAGTTCCAAAGTTCTCTTCCACACACGGTAATCTTCCTAAATCACTTCCCATGCAGTGCTTGCCTGGCCTGTCAGACTGCACTCTGAGGTAGGCAGGCAGGTGGGGAAACGTGCTCAGAAAGGTTGATCTCTCTGGTTAACCTGGCCTAGGTCTCATTTTCCGCCTTTTGAAGGATGAGCAATATTGCCTCTGTAGAACCCTTCTGTCGCAGCTCACAGTGGGCACTGGAAGGGAATGACATTCTCTGTCCTGCTAGACCAGTGCTGAGAGGCCAGGGCCAAGCGCTTGTTAGGAATAACCGCGTCCTGGTCAGTGTCTCCCGGCCCTCTGATGCTGGGATACACCTTATCTGTCTTCTCACCAAAAGTGAGGACATTTCAGCTCCCCAGGGTCTGGTTGAGAAGCATTTCTGGTATTAGGTACTCAGGTGACAATAGAACAGAGCTCTGACTGGTGGCTGCAAGGAGTGTCCAGAGTAATGTGTATAGGTAAGCATGTTTCTACATCATGAGTAGGTTCTTAAACTGGGCACTACATCTTCTGCTCCCAAATCCCCATGCACAGGGGGTGGAGTGTGGCAGGCCATGTCAGGGGGCCCAGTCCTTTTCTCCAGAGGTAGCCAGGAGGGACACAAAAGAGTCCACATCTCAGCCTGGAAGGTCAGATAACAACATTTTGAGGTACACTTCTTCAGGAGCATTTGAAATGTAAGTATTTTCCAAACATACCTTTGTCCATCTTGTTTGTTTGTTTATATTATGTTATGTTAGTCACCATACAATACATCATTAGTTTTTGATGTAGTGATCCACGATCCATTGTTTTCATATAACACCCAGTGCTCTGTGCAGTATGTGACCTCCTTAATACCCATCACAGGGCTAACCCATCCTCCCATCCCCCTCCCCTCTAAAACCCTGTTTGTTTCTCAGAGTCCATAGTCTCTCATGGTTCATCTCTCCCTCTGACTTCGCCCCCTTCATTTTTCCCTTCCTTCTCCTAATGTCCTCCGTGCTATTCCTTATGTTCCACAAATAAGTGAAACCATATGATAATTGACTTTGTCTGCTTGACTTATTTCCCTTAGCATAATCTCCTCTAGTCCCATCCATGTTGATGTAAAAGTTGGGTATTCATCCTTTCTGATGGCTGAGTGATATTCCATTGTATGTATGGACCACATCTTCTTTATCCATTCATCTGTTGAAGGGCATCTTGGCTCTTCCCACAGTTTGGCTATTGCGGACATTGCTGCCATAAACACTGGGGTGCATATGGTCCATCTTTTCACTACATCTGTGTCTTTGGGGTAAATACCCAGGAGTGCAATTGCTGGGTCAGAGGGTAGCTCTATTTTTAATTTTTTGAGGCACCTCCATACTGTTTTCCAAAGTGGCTGTACCAACTTGCATTCCCACCAACAGGGTTCCCCCTTCTCCACAACCTCTCCAACATTTGTTGTTTCTTGCCTTGTCAATTTTTGCCATTCTAACTGGTGTAAGGTGGTATCTCAATGTGGTTTTGATTTGAATTTCCCTGATGGCTAATGATGATGAACATTTTTTCATGTGTCTGTTAGCCATTTGTATGTCTTCTTCAGAGAAGTGTCTTTTCATGTCTTCTGCCCATTTTTTGACTTGATTATTTGTTTTTTGGGTGTTGAGTTTGAGAAGTTCTTTATAGATCTTGGAAATCAGTGCTTTGTCTGTAGTGTCATTTGCAAATACCTTCTCCCATTCTGTGGGTTGCCTCTTTGTTTTGTTGACTGTTTCCTTTGCTGTGCAGAAGCTTTTTATCTTGATGAAGTCCCAAAAGTTCATGTTTGCTTTTGTTTCACTAGCTTTTGGAGATGTATCTTGAAAGAAGTTGCTGTGGCCGATGTCAAAGAGGTTACTGCCTATGTTCTCCTCTAGGATTTTGATGGATTCTGTCTCACATGGAGGTCTTTCATCTATTTTGAGTTTATCTTTGTGTATGGTGTTAGAGAATGGTCGAGTTTCATTCTTCTGTATATAGCTGTCCAATTTTCCCAGTACCATTTATTGAAGAGGCCGTCTTTTTTCCATTGCATATTTTTTCCTGCTTTGTTGAAGATTATTTGACCATAGAGTTGAGGGTCCATATCTGGGTTCTCTATTCTGTTCCATTGGTCTATATGCTATATGTTTTTGTGCCAGTACCATGCTGTCTTGGTGATCACTGCTTTGTAATATAGCTTGAAATCAGGCAACGTGATGCCCCCAGCTTTGTTTTTCTTTTTCAACATTTCCTTGGCGATTCGGGGTCTTTTCTGATTCCATACAAATTTTAGGATTGTTTGTTCCAGCACTTTGAAAAAAGTCATTGGAATTTTGATCAAGATGGCATTGAAGGTATAGATTGCTCTGGGTAGCATAGACATTTTAACAATGTTTATTCTTCTGATCCATGAGCATGGAATGTTTTTCCATCTTTTTCTGTCTTCTTCAATTTCTTTCATGAGTGTTCTGTAGTTCCTAGAGTATAGATCCTTTACTTCTTTGGTTAGGTTTATTCCCAGGTATCTTATGGTTTTTGGTGCTATTGGAAATGGAATCGTTTCTCTAATTTCTCTTTCTACAGTTGCATTGTTAGTGTATAAGAAAGCAACTGATTTCTGTGCATTGATTTTGTTTCTTGCCACATTGCTGAATTGCTGTAGGAGTTCTAGTAATTTGGGGGTGGAGCCTTTTGGGTTTTCCACATAATGTATCCAAAAAACAAGAGCCCAGGGCCTGATAGATTCCTTGGGGAAATCTACCAAACGTTCAAAGAAGAAATAATACCTATTCTACTGAAGCTGTTTCAAAAAATAGAAACAGAAGGAAAGCTTCCAGACTCATTCTATGAGGCCAGCATTGCCTTAATCCCCAAACCAAGAAAAGACCCCATCAAAAAGGAGAATTTCAGACCGATATCACTGATGAATATGCATTCCAAAATCCTCAACAAAATCCTAGCTAATAGGATCCAACAATACATTAAAAGGATCATCCACCACAACCAAGTGGGATTTATTCCCGGGATGCAAGGGTGGTTCAACATTCGCAAATCAATCAGTGTGATAGAATCCATCTTGTTTGTTTAGGAAAGTAGTTGTCATGGTTAAATTTCATGTCAACTTAGCCAGACGATGGTGCCTGGTTGTTCTGCCAACATTAGTCTAGATGTCTCTTTTGGGTATTTTATACACGTGATTCACATCTAGGGTAAACTGACTTAAGTACAGGAGATTACCCTCCATAATATGGGTGGGCCTCATCCAATTAGTTGCAGGCCTTATAAGTTTCAGAGCAAAAACTGAGGTTTCCTTAAGATGAAGGAATTCTGCCTCAAGACTGAAACCCTGCCTGAGTTTCCAGCCTACCAGTGTGCCCTACAAATTTTAGGCTTGTCAGCCCCCACAATCGATGAGGCAATTCCTTAAAATACGTCTCTTAACATATATATCCTATTGGCTCTGTATCTCTAGAGAACCCTGACTAAGGCCATATCTTTAAAAACACAAGGATATAAAGCTAGAAGAGGGCATGGCAGTGGGGACAGTGATACAGTGTCTCTGAGCAAATCTTTTCTATACCTGGGGCTCAGATGTCACATTCTCACTGAGCAGCATGGCTGGTAGGCAAGAAAAACAGGTGTCTGGTGAATACTTAGCAATTTTATAAATTTGTCTGCCACTGACACATAATTTCAGCAGTATCTAATGGGAGGGCTGTCCCCAAAGATGGTGGACACACCTACTAAGTCTAAGTGGGACTGTTCTTTTTTTAAAAAAATTAAATGTGTAACTTATTTTATTCTATTTATTTATATATTTTATTTTCATTGAAGTGTAGTTGGCATATTATGTTATATAGTTTCAGATGTGCAACATAGTAATTGCATAATTATATATATTACACACTGCTTACCACAATAAGTGTAACTACCATCTGTCACCAGAGAGCTATTACAATATTATTACTTTATACTATGCTATACTTTTCATCCCCGTGAATTATTTGTTTTATAACTGGAAGTTTGTACCTCTTCATCCTCTTCACCTATTTTGCCCAGGCCCTCCAGCCCCCACTCCTTTGGCCACCCCGTTTGTCCTCTGTATTTATGAGTCTCCTTCTGTTTTTGCTGTTGCTGTTTGTTTGCTTGTTTTGATTTTTAGATTCCTGGGTGGGGCTTTTCTGATCCACCTGGGTTCCATGACAAACTCACTTAAGTCCTGGGCTTCCAGGCAAGATGATGATAACTATAGTAGGTAACATGTCAGGCACTTTGCAAATGCTTTAAAACATGTTCTCTCTTTTAACTTAAAAAGCCAGGCTTTATTTTTTAGAGCATTTTTAGGTTTACAGAAAGATCGAGCATAAAGGACAAAGTTCACCATATATCACCACTCCCCACAGTTTCCAGTGTTATTAGCATCTTGCATTAGTGTGGTACATTTGTTACAACTGATGAGCCCCTATTGATACACTATTATTAACAAAAGTCCAGAGTTTACCTTAGGGTTCACTCTCTGTGTCCTAAAGTTCCATGGCTTTGGACAAAGGTATACTACAGTATCCTACAGAATAGTTTCTCTGCTCTTAAAATCCCCTATGCTCTACCTCTCCCTGTCTCATCTACTTTCTAAACAAGGTTATGAGGTGGGGTTTCATAGGCCCTGTGACAGCTGAGCACTAGAGCCCTTGTCTCCTTTTCTATAGATAGAGGGTCAGTTGCGTCTACCGCAGGCATCGCTGTGAGTCTTCAGGGGGATAGCACACGCAAAAGCCCGAAAACGATAGCTATGATTTGAGTGTATGTGGAATTTGGTATAAACTCTGAATGATCAGACTTGTCTGCTTATGTGGCCAGAATAAGATTGTCCCCCTTCAGACCGGGATTGGTTTTACCTCTTAGTGCATGGGAGGAGCAGCCATAGTCCCGGAAGAAGCAGAAAATTTAGGATTAGTCTGTTAATAATGGCTAGATGGAGCAGAAAGAGGGCTTCAGGACAGGCTGGCCCCAGCAGTCCCTTGTTTCCTCTCAGGACCCCAGGGCTCTCAGCAGCTGAGATAGAGTGTGGCCAACGTGGAAAGCAACCTGCCTGCCTTGGGCAGTGGCTTCAGTGCTGGTCCTGGTGGTGGTGGGTGGGGAGCAGGTGAGCAGGGAGAGGCGGGTCTGGGCCGGGTGAATCTTGAGACTCCAGGGCCCTGGTGCCGTGTGCCTGGGAGAGTATGTCACTGAAGATGAAGTCTGTTCCCACCTGTAGACTGCTGAGATGGCCCCTGACATCCTGTCTAGCTGGTGCCTTTCTCCTAGGAGTGGGTCCCAAGCCTCAGAAGCTTCCTGGGTCCCTCTACCAACCTGAAAGAAGCCTCGTCACTCATGGCAACTCTGGCCTCATGGCTTCACCACCTCGACCGTGGCCTCCAGACCACACGTGGCCTGTGCCTGTGCCATTTGTGGGCCCACAGCTGGGTGAAGCCCCATACCCACCTTTCTCATCTTCTCAAGCCATGTTATGTGTGAGGTGTTTGGACAGGAGTCAAGTTTGAGAGTTCTGTGAGGGCAGAGGTGGTGTGTCTGTTCACACTCTGCGGACTTTATACACCGCAGCGCAGAGGCTTTCCACCAGGAAGATGTGGGAGCTTCTAAAAGTCACCTGAGGGGCTTCCGAAAATGGTGCATGCCTTCTACTCCACCCCACGCCCCCAGCTGGAGATTAAGATGCAGTAGGTCAGGCAGTGAGTAGGGTGTTTGAGCATCTTTATTATGAAAATATTCCCTGGGCCACTCTGGTGCACCCAGGCTGGGGCTCACTGCTATGGCATCTCAGTCTGACTGTGCTGTGGCCCTGGGGAGGGGGTGTGAGGGTCCTCATGCTCAGGGCAGGATGTCCTGGAGAAGCGACAAGGGAGGGGAGTGCCCTTGTCATGTGAAGTCTTTTCCCTTTTCCAGAAACCTTGCCTTTCCTTTCCCACCCTGCCACGCTTGCTTGGGAGGCCTGGCCTGCAGTGTTTGGGGATGAGGTAATGGTCAAGGAGAGAGCTATGGGCACGGGGCTTGGGTTGCCTGGCCAGACTCGGGAGGGTGGGGCAGGAGCTCACGTTGGCTTAGTTATTCCAGGAGAGTCTGCTTTCCTAAAGGAAAAAGAACCACGCAAATGAGTCTGGCACCCTCTTGAAGGTCTTTAATAGGCTCCCTCTGACTGGGAGCACTGGCTCCCCGCCTTCTGCTCCCACCCGGGGCCAAGAAGTCCCCCAAAGAGACAATCTGAGCCTGTGCAGGCAGCCTCATAAATGCACACTCAGGAGCTGCCTTGCTGGCACTTCCCGGAGCAGAGCCTGCGCCGGGGTCAGCGGATCCAGACCTCCACACCTGCGCATGCTTCGACCCTCTGCCTGCCTGGGCCACGGCAGGACCAAGGAGGTGCCCTCCGTTACAGGGTAGAAGTGTCTCAAATCTTTGTTTATTTGTTCAATTCACTTCTCATTCCCAGAGTTCTGACCTGGCTCGTGGTGCGGGGAGCTCATGACCAGGTCTTGACACAGTGGGAAGTTTAATCAGCTTGGTATAAGTTTTGGCTGGAACCCCTTTGCCCAAGGAATAATCCGGGCTAGGAGATTCTCCAACAGGAACATGAATCCGAGCTCCTTGAGGGGTGTCTTTGTCCTAGCACCCTCCTACATGCGCCCAGTGTCGACGTGCCTGATGCTCACAGCTGGGCTCACTGTGGTGTCTAGTCAAGGGCTTGGTCATGAGCCGTTGTTAATGCTTGTGAGGCAGGGGTTCCCTTTGGAGTCTCAGCTGTCTTTACTCAGGAGTCAATGTTTGGATAGGTCTGGAGTCCAGCAAGTCATGCTCACTGGGGGACCAAGAAAAGTCCTCAGCAAAGACTCATTAAGAGAGGAGTGAGTGATTCAGTGACAATATGCTCCTCCGGAGGGATGGGCTGCACCGACCACAGGTTGGTGTGTTACTCACAGTGGAGAAAACACAATAGTGAGTGTGGCACCTTATCTGGGGACTATGTCCATCTGGGAGGCGATGAGTTGCTCTTCCTTCCACCACCCCACCCAGTGGCTGGAAAGCACGGCACATAGATGGCGGTGAACATGCAAGGGGCCTCCTTGGGCTGCTCCCGGAGTACGGAGCCTCCTGTGCACCATGGGCTCCAACATCCCTCCCGACCTACTAAGGACATCTGGCCCATTCTGAGCAGGCCAATATGGTGTGCTGTGTCTTTGGGAGGAACATGAGATAGGTAGTAACCTGTGTGCTGTGATTTGAAGAGCATGAGGAAATTTGGCTGGAAACCTTTCTCATGTTGGTATGACGGTGTCTGGAATTCTGCCAGTAGGGCTGCCTTGCCTTCACGGCCTGCTCCTTTCAAAGAACTGGATGGTCCTGGATCATAGGCTTCCATAAATTGTTCATTACTTTTTCACACAATTATGTCTTATCTCCTCCAAGACAGTTTGAACTCTCCTACTCCTGTGGGTCATTGGTACAATGATCTTCACTTTGTAGGCTCATCAAATTTTTGTTCATTATATAAAAAGTTGTATTGTGTTAGGTGGGCATAGAGGGTTAATTAACATTATTTGAGCTGATACTTATCATATGCTGATACATGATATGCCACCAAATGCTAGTACCGAAGTGCTGACTTCCAAGACCAGAGGTGCTGCGTTCAGCAGGAACTATATCTTGTCCAAGATTGACCCTTGCATTTTCAACCCGAGAGCCAGCTCTATGGCAGACAGTTGATGCATTTTGTTGAATGACCATAACCCCACATGTGTAAGTAAATAAAATATGAAATCTCAAGGTTCCAAATAGACAAATATTTACCAAGTAGATGGGTTTTAACCACAGCCATAGGAAAGACAGGAAGCAAGCACAGAAGAAATGTAAGAAATAGGGAATAATCATGCAGACTGCCCCCAGCATGGAGGATATGGTTTTCCCTTTCTGAACATAGGAGGGTCTGTAACCCCTCAAGCCACCTTGAGAGGGCTTAGCAAGCATCTTGCATTTTGCTGGGTGTGTCAAGTCTTGCAGGTGATGAATTTGTGCAGTTGAAAGAAGTGGAGCAAAGGAAAGTTTATGAAGTCTCTGTAGTTGGGGCTAACCAATTTTTGTGCATTAAAGACTAAAATGTGAGATTTTCAGATAAAAAAATTAAATTCGCTCTGCAGTTAGGATAGGTGCCCAAAGTTCCCATGGTCTGAAGGAAGCAGACCAGCATGGACCTGATGTGGTTGCAGGACAGAGCAGAATCAGGATGTTGAGCTGGTAGAAGATCCCAACCTTGAACAAGACCAGGATAGAGGGGATAGTATCCAAGCCATGGTGTGAACACATCTGTATGCTTTGTGATATTTTAGACATTCATGTACATTTCATTTTTTTTCATCCCTTGACATGTATCCACTGAACATTAATGAGAGGCTAATACATACCTTGTCTTCTAGTGAGCTAGTAGGAGATTTGGTTTCTCTTTTACAAAATAACTCTTAATTCTACTTCTTTTTCTTTTTGGTTCGGAACATGTGCAAAAGTTCCTTACCTGAAGAGACAATTTGTTTACCTCTCACTGACAGAGACTTGGAAAACACCCAAGTTTTATCATGGCAACAAGACAAGACTTTGGGAAGGACAATAATGACATAAAGGAAGCCTGTGACACAGGTGACTGTTTTGTAACTTGCCTGAAGATGCTGTTTGCGGTGACTTATTTAAAAAGGAGCTAGGGAATAGAGATTGTGTTTGTCCAGCCTCCGAATTTTTGTTGTTGCTTTTGGTTTTGTTTCTACTTTCTCTTTTGAAATGATTTCTGATTTATAAAGAAGTTGTAAGAATAGTACAAAGAATTCTGTAGATGAGCCAGATTTCCCAAATTACCACTTCACTGCATTTGCTTTATTGCTTTCCCTTTCCCCATTTCATCTCTGTAGCTCTATGTCTCTCTCTCTGTCTCCCTCTCTATCCCTCTATCTATACACATACACATGTCTACAGCAAACAGCTCATTTTACCGAGGTTGTTTATTGACCAGGGGAAGTAGTATGATGTAAGATGGTGGACACTGAGGGAAAGACTGGTGGAAGTTATGGGAGGGAAGAATGCCCCTTGAAATTTACTGCTTTGCCTCATTAATTACAAGTATGTGTCCCTATTGAGGGAAATAACCTGATTTATTGTTTGCCATGGATTTTAAGATTTTTCAGTTAAAGCATGTTTGTTTTCATTGGCATGGAAATAATGTGGCAGTTTTGGGATTGAAGGCTGTTGGTTCTTTTGAATAGATCTAAAAGGGAGGAATATAGGGATTTTGTTTTGGGTTTTACTTTAATAAACTCAGTCCTGTGGGTTTTGCATCCTTTTGGGTTTTTATGAGAATGGAGTTTACAGATGCTCCTCTGAGAAGGAGGCTGAACATGGGAGGAGGTGAGGAACACAGATGTTTACAATGCAGTGCCACTTCTTTTGTGATAGGCCAGTCCTTGTTATACAATCATAAAAATAAAAACAAAGTTGAGACATGACAGTTTTCTGAATACATTTTTGTACTGAATGTAAAGCTTAATTACTTTTAGCCTGACACTTCAAACCTCAACAAAGAGTACATGGGGAACATGATTATTATGATTTCAAACATGAAAAATCATCTTTCTAAATGTATTTACTCTTCTGTGTGCTTTGGACATCCTCCCAGTTAATGTTAGCATGATGAATCACTCATTTAACATTGTTTCTCAAAGTCTTTCTTAATTTAAAGGAATTGGACCTTTCTTTTCTAGAAAAAGAAATTAAGAGTCATTTGAATCCATATAGAAAAAGAATCACTTTTGATTTTTTAAATGGAAAACGTGAAACAATGAGAATAGATTCAAGAGCCATTTATAGATGAACTGGTTTTATGGGGGGGGGGGACAAGGGAGAGCAGAAGGAGAGTGATGAGGGATGGTACAGAGAAGGAGTTGGGCCCAGGGGAGGGACACAAGTTGGCTGGCAGAAGTTGAAAATTTCTTCTTTGCTAGACTTTTATCCAATATTGGATAATCTTTGCCTTTAGCTCTCAGGGGGCCACACCCCCATGCTATACCAGACCAGCATGATTACCTGATACTGTAGTGCATAGCAAGAGTGGAAAGATGAATAGCATCGCTTGAAAGTGGCAAAAGAGATTCTTTCTGTTGGTTATAAAGGTGGGAAAATCCATACCAATCATCTCACTGAAAATAACCACGAGACAATTAAATGACATTTAAAAATTTTCTCAAAAGCATTAAAGAGCTAATGACATAATGAGGAATTATTGGGTTAAGATTCAGGAGAAGATGAAAATCCAGAGAAGATGTTGGCACTGGGACTGCTTTTGACCAAGGGGCAATTGAGAATCTGAAATATGGTTATGAGAGTAAGCAGCACCTTTCCAGTCCTGGGAGATGAGGGGACATGAGGTTGGAGCCCCAAGCCCACCAAGATATAACCTGCTATGCTTTGGTCTCAGTCTCAGCAGAGCTTTTCATTCTAGAGGTAAGGGTGAAACAGAAGTAAAACAGACCTCTCATGAACTTTGGCCTAGTTCTGGGTCATCTGGGTGACCAAGAAATCTTATGTCCTGAAGTAGGAATTAAGGGTAATGAATTGATAGTGTCTTGAGACTTGGCAGAAGCAAATAAAAATTAAATCTAAAAAGTAACATCAATTTAGGCTTCAAAATATTTCTACCAATAATTTAAAAAATACAATGTCAAGCACATAGTTAAAAAATTCCAACAAGACAAAAAACTAGGTACATGAAGATAGACACTCACCTGAGAAAGAACCAGTGAAAACAAGAAATAACACACACACCCATAAGAATATCAGATATGGGAATTATCAGTGAGAGACTGTATAACAACTATGCTTACTATTTTTAAAAAGAGAAAGGATAAGTTTGAAAAATTTGTCAGATTATTGGAAACCATAAAAAGTGCAAAGCAGATTTAAATAAAAACAAATAAACTCTAGAACAAAAATCTAATAACTTAATTAAAACTCAATGTATAGATGAATGACAAATTAGATACAGTTGAAGAGAAAATTAGTAAACTATAAGATTAGTTAGAGGAATATATACAAAATGAAGCACAAAAGGCAAAAGGTAATAAGAAAATGTAATATAACATGTGTGTGTGTATATATATATATATATATATATATATATATATATATATATATAAAATTAGAAGGTCCAACACATGTCTATTTGGAGATTTGGAATGAGCAGTGCCATGAGCCTTGAGAATAAAATAATTGCTAAAAGTTATAATATTTATCAATAGTAATTGATAAAATAATTGCTGACAATTTTCCTAAGAGACATTTTTATATATAAAAATTCACAAGAAATCCTAGTCAGGATAAATATAAAGGATATATCACAGTGTCATTGCAGACAAATCCTTAAAACTGCCTGAGAGGAAAAGGTCACTTTTTAAAAAAATTTTATTTTATTTTATTATGTTATGTTAGTCACCATACAGTACATCATTAGTTTTTGATGTAGTTACTTTTTAAAGGCACAACAGATACACTGGTAATTGAGTTATTAAGAACAACAATGGAGTCAGAAGATAGTGGAATATCTTCAATATACGAAAATGCAAAAACAAAGAACAAACTGCTAACGTAGACTGTCAGTAAAAATATCTTTCAAATATGAAGGTGAAATAAAGATGTTTCCAGACAAAAACAGAGAGAGTTGTTAGCAGTGACTGTCAGTGAAGGAAACATTAAAGAGAGTTCTTTAGGCAGACAAAAAGCAATCCTCAATGGGAGCAAAGGAAGGTATAAATATATGAGTAAATCCAAATGACATGGCTTTTATAAAACAATAATAATACTTGTGGGATACATATATATATGTGTGTGTTATTATCTATCAATCTATCTATCATCTATCTATCATCTATCTATCTATCTATCTCTACATAGGACACAAAAATGTTTAAGTTTGGAAGGGACTAAAAGGATTGTAAGTGTTCTAAGGTCCTTAAATTGCTGAAGAGGAAGTAAATAGTTGCCCAATTACCATGACACTTTGGTAAGTCCAGGATTCATGTTGTAATTTCCAAGGTAAACATTAAAAGCATAATAAAAAGTTTAAAACTTTTAAATAAAGAGACTGAGAAAATGGAATGATAAAAAAATGGTCAGTCCAAAAGAAGGCAAGAAAAGAGAAAAAAAGCATGGAGTGAGTGGGACAAATAGAAAGCATATTGTAAGACAATAGATTTAAAGTTAAATATTTTATAATTATATTAAATATAAGTAGACTAAATACTTCAGTTAAAAGACAAAGATTTTCTGGCTTGATTACTAATCGAAGCCAAATTATACTCTGTTTCCAAGGCACAAATTAAAATATGAGAATAAAAAAAGTTTGAAAATAAAGGAGTGGAAAAAATTGTACTTTGCAAACAGTAGCCAAAGGAAAGCTATTAAATCTGTATTAACATCAGACAAACTTGACCTTAAAGCAAATTAAAAAAAAAAAAAAGAAAGAAAGAAATTATTGGAGACTAAGAGTCACTCTTACTGATTAGGGATTCAACCCATCAGGAATATAGAATAACTTAAAATTTATATGCATCTAATTATATGGCCTCAAAATATTTGAAGGAAAAAGAGACCAGAAGATGGAGCTATAGGTAAATCTAGTCATTCTGGAATTTTGTAACAGATCTCTCTCAGAATTGATAGATAAAGCAGGCAAAAAATCTGTAAGGCTGTGAAAAATTTCAAAAACATGATTAAAAACCTGACACACCAAGAGACAACATGATAATATACCTAGTTTTCAAGTACATATTAAATTACAAAAACTCAGCCTATAGGAGGCCACAAAGCAGCTATCAACACTTTCAAAGGGTTAAAATTACAGAGGATGTAATGTGACCACAGTTCAAAAGCAGAAAGGTCACAGGAAGATCACCATATGTTTAAAAATTAAGAAAAAATATCTAATAACCCTCAGGTCAAAAATAAATCTCAACAAAACCACATTTTCTAGAAAACATGTTTTTAAAAAACACATGGGATGTAGTGAAACCAGAGCTTAAAGAGAAATCTTCACCTGAGAACGCTGTACTAGGAAAAGATACAGCCTGAAAAAGACTCAGTGAACTACGCGTTTGTCTCAAGAAATTAGAAAGAGAAAAGCCAGACACATGCAAAGAAAGTAGAAGAAAGGAAACAATAAGGACAAGAGTAGAAAATACTGAAATAAAAACCAAGCAGAATAGACCAAACCAAAAGTTATGTTTTTGGAAAAGATGAATAAAATTGATAAACCATGGGCAAGGCGGATCAATACGACACTGAAAAAAGGCAGAGAAGCCCCTACTGGAGATGAGAAAGGGGGTACGGAGGTAGGGGTTTAAAGAGCTGAGAGTGAGTTAGGAGGTGATGCAGGGGAAGGGATGTCCCAGCAGTGAGGACAGTCTGGACCAGTGACAGGGGCTGAGGCCAGTGCTGCTCACTGCCTGGAGCAGTGGGAGAGAGGCCGGCCTTTGGGAAGAGCAGGACGGGAGGCAGGTGCAGCCAGGAGGGTCCAGATTGGGCAGGGCAAACTGGGCTTTATCTTGAGAGCTGCGGAGAGCCCCTAGAGGATTTTAAGGCAGGGGAGAAGTGAGGCCACAGATTTGCCCTGTAGGGTGATGGTTGGCTGCAATCTGGGGCAGGATGAGGAGATGGGGTGGAGTGAGGGGGTGTGTGTTGAGGAGGCACATGCAACCATCTAGGGGGGAAAGATGAGGGCCTCCACCAATGGAGCAGGAGGGGCAGGGTCAGACACATCCGGGGGGTGGAAACTGAGGACAGAGGAAACACAGGATATTTAAGGAAACAGAGGATATTTAAGGGATGAAGGGCTCATGATGAATCGGCAAGCGGGGTGCAGCAGAAGAAAAACAGTTGCCAAAGAAAGGGCATTTCACATCACATCCTCCTACTGGCCCTCAGGACAGCCCCGGTGACAGTAGGAGACTTCAGGGAAGAGTCTAGTTTCTGTGGATCGTGTGTAAGTGGAGCCCGGTGCCCGCCGCCCGTGAGAGCATGGCTGGGAACTTGCTGAGCTGTGACGGGAAGGAGAGAGCACAGCCACCGAAGGCAATGTGAGCTCACAGAGTTTTTAAAAGATGGAAGATGCGGGTTTTCCTTCTTTCGCTCCTTGCAGCCTCCACCTGAAAAACTACAATCAGTGACTCACATCATATGACGAAGATTTTCCAGCTATTAATCCAGGTTTTCCCTTTCCTCCCTCTTCTTACATATTAATGGGGAAATGTTTTTGAACCTGGCCTCATGATTATTCTTTGTATGCCTGCTTATTTTACTCCATCAGAAGACGGGGAGAGAAATATTTTTAAGAATTGCAAAAGGCAAAGAGATAAATTTAAAGGACCGCCATCGCTGTTTCTGCCAAGGGCGTCTATGAAATGTTTAAGTCAGAAATGGCCAGTATACATGTCAGACTGGTATTTCTACATCCCATTTCCCCCCCTGTAACATATTGTAATTGAAAGATACCCAAACAGATGTTTTCTGTTATATGGATTCAGTTCCAAAGTTTTCTTCATATGCTGTTCACAGACAAATAATCCCCAAGGAGCTACAGGGGCCAATAATCTTCATTTTTGTTATTGCATGTGAAAATATTTCAGGCTGCGTATGTTAGATTAATTTTGTTTCTGAACAGCATTATTATTAAAAGAGGATCCTATCACCTTTTTGTGCACGTTTTAACAATTAATTCTTTTGCCTTATCTTGTGGTGAAAATTCTATTCATTCCTTTTAGGTCGTCAAATCATTTATTCATTTGCTGTGGTATCGAGATTCCCCCTTCCTCAACCAAATTACATCCCGTTGACCCATGGAGTCCCTCACAAGAGATACTCAGATTGGCCAAGTGTGTGTTCAGGCACACCTATTAACACAACAAGTCTCATGTTTTCTTGTTGAACTGATGTTCCAAAAATGAAATATTTAGAATGGCAGTAGTGGAAACAATGTTTCTACTAAGAGGGCTAGGAAAACCACTGTCTAGCTAGACTCTATCAATATTGCTTTAAATCTTGAATTGCTATGTCTCAAAGTCATGCTAAGGTCAGAACTTATCGTGAATAATGGCTTGGCAAACAATTATAACCCTCTCTGGGGGTCCTGCGCGCTGATTCCAAGGATGGGAAAGAGACAGCACTGACCACGAGATGACTGACCTTTGCAGTATAAGCTTCCTGGGGTTTGGACCCCAAAGTGCTATCCAATAATGTCCTTTGTCACCATCATGGGTCTTTCTGCTCATCAGTAAATGAGTGCAGGAGAGATGGGGAGGTGGCTGTCAAGGTACCTTCTAGGGTTAACGTTGGTGAAGTTCATTGTAGAACTCAGGGGTCTGTTTAAGAAGTTGGAGTTCCTTGTTCCAAAACACAGAGATTTCCTGCATTTCTTTGCTGCAGGTGGAGGACAGGCCTGATTTGCTGGCTGAGTGGATGGAGTTCACATAACCACAAACACTAGGCATGAGTATGGGAAGGAGAGGTCAGGTGCAGTGCCCTCCGGGACGTGTGGCACTGGTGGGGCAGGGGGTTGAAATCTAGGCTTTGTTATTTGTCTCTTCATATGTCCATTCCCTCAGCAAATGATTATGGAGTCCCTTCAGTGTGGTGGGCATTGTAGTAGGCACTAGGTAGACTATGGTGGACAATATAGATGCAATCTCTGGCCACTTAAAGCTTCCAAGTCTGTTGAGACAGACAGATGTTGGATAACTAGCAGACAAGCTATGTTGTTGAACATTGTCATAAATTCCATGAAGGACAAGCACAAAATCCTATGGGACAGGATAGCAAGGGGACCATTGGTAATGGTAGGAGCAGGGGTTAGAGGTCAGTGAAGGCCTCTCTAGATGACACATTTGCCAGTTTGACAGGAGGAGAAAGAAAGGGCACCAGTCCAGCAGGGAGGATAGCATGTGTGAGGCTGAGAGTGGGGAACAGCCATGACAGGAGGCAAGAACCAAAGGAAGTTCAGATGGTAGGTGAGGGAGGGAGGCTGGGGAAAGAGGAGGCTGGTGATGGTGGCTGGGGGCCCAGGAAAAAGCTTTTTTTTTTTTTTTTTAAAGGAGGTTCTATGCCCAGCATGGAGCCCAACACAGGGCTTGAACTCACTACACTGAGGTCAAGATCTGAGCTGGGATCAAGAGTCAGATACTTAACCAACTGAACCATGCAGGCACCCCCAAAGCTCTTCTTTTAAATCAAGGACAGTGGAAGCCAGAAGGTGGTTTTAAGCAGGAGAGTGACACAATTCCACTTGCATTAAAAAAATATAATTCTGGCAGCTTGAAGAGAGGCTGGGGACTGGTGAGACATAGTGGGATGTGGGGAACACGTGAAGCAGAACAGGGCTGGGGTGAGGCTGCCCCTTCAGGTGGTCAAAGACCAACAGCTGCAGCATCCTTGGCTTGCCCCCTCCACTGTCTCCCTCCCTCCATAATGTCATTCTGCTCCCAAAGCTGCTCCCCTGAGAAGGGGGGTCACCTCATGGAGTACAATGAAGACTGTGGGCAAATGACTTCTCCAAGGACTGATTTTCTTCACTCCGATAGCAGGTGAAGGAATGAACTCATTGAGCAAATGTAAATAGAAAATATAAATGGGGGCTTTCTCAGGCCTCCAAAAATCAGATTGTGTTGATTTCCTCATTTGTGCTCCACCTGCGTGTGAGGTGAGTCCTGAGCATAGTAGGGGCTGCAGGCCAAGGATGGTCCCACGGGCAGACAGGGACATGCTGGTCATTAGGACTGCGGGGCACATGCACTTGAACACAGACAAAACCCTGATCTCAGAGATTTGCATCTGGTGCTCTCACACGCACCCCTGACAGTCTCTAAAAATGAGTGATTGGGATTTGGACATCAAAGCCTCTTGGTGAGTAGAAAGAAAGACTATCTTTCCTGTCAACAACATTCAACACTCCCAGTGGAGTGCTGCAGGGTCAGGTTTCCTCCGGATGGAGGAAATCATGTGTGTCCCGGAAGGGCCACACGACAACCAGCCCGGGAGCCCATTTACCCTGCTTGTTTGAAGAAAAATGGGAGAACCATTTGATGAGAACCCAATTTTCCTTAAAAAAAAGAAGCTGATCCAATATCCCTGACATGGGGAGGAAAGATAGATTGCTCAAACCTGGGACCAGAGCAAGCTCTTTGTGAAGTGGAAATGGATCAGATCTTAGTGGTCTAACAGAACAGGAAACACCGAGGTATTCTTTGGCACCATTTAAAAAGTATGTCAACATGAATGTCCCCAGTTAGCAATACAGCTCTCAAGTTAAAATAATCTGTCATGTGCATAGTCAACATACATGTGGGATCAGCAAGGTGAAGAGTCTTCTTTCAATTTTGTGTCCCAGAGCTGAAGAAGTTATCCAAATGTTGAAGACCTAGAGGAGAGAATCTAAAAATACCGAGAAATAGCTTAAAGGGAATCTCATGAGGTTTTTGTAGAAGTGTGTGGGGAAATCCTTCCTTTCAGTCTTCCCTGAGTAAAGACGTGGTTTTGAGGATGCTGAGAGCAGGAGGAGCTGTGCCAGCTATCTAAAAGAGCTTCCTACCCCAAAGGCTCCTGAGGTTTGGGCTATGTTGCAGTAGAGGTTGAAGATTAGAGCTCATCGTTGGGGAGCCCGTTTCTTTTCTTTTTTAAGATTTTATTAATTTATTTGACAGAGAGAGACACAGCAAGAGAAAGAACACAAGCAGGGGGAGTGGGAGAGGGAGAAGCAGGCTCCCCGCTGAGCAGGGAGCCCGATGCGGGGCTTGATCCCAGGACCCTGGGATCATGACCTGAGCCGAAGGCAGACGCTTAATGACTGAGCCACCCAGGGGGAGCCCGTTTCTTCATTGGCTGCCACCTCCTCCTTTTCTTTCTGAACTGCTTCCCCTCTGAACACCATGAGCCTTTTATGCAGGCTCCTCCCTCCCCCCACCAACCCCGGAGGGAGGCCCTGGGCTGGCACGGCAGATGTGACCCTGGAGGAACCCCTCTGACATGGTCCCCTTTCCCTACTGCAGCAGAAACCAGCATTGCATCCCTCCCCTGCAGGGCTCACTCCACGGGAGGGGCCGTGGGCTTAGCAGAACTCTAAGCCAGACTGCTGCGCACTGGTGCCAACAAGCGTCTCATTGAGGTCAGGGAAGAACAAAACTCTACTTGTTTTCAAAGCTGTCTTTATTTTAAAATTTGCCTTAAAAAGCAACCGGACAGACAGAATTCATTCTCCTCTAGGGTAGGCATGCCAAAAGGTTTCTGAGCAGACACAGAAACAGTGGGATGCAAAACTGAGGCCGTTGCATAGACCTACCACTCCACTTTGGGTGAGTTGGGCAGCAGGACTCTGGATCAGTCCTTCCCAAGCACAGAGTTAAGGCGAGGATGAGGCTCTTCAACTGTGTCTGTTTCTTGGCCACATCCTAGCTCCGGAGTCCTGTGGTTCCTTGTCAGTGTTCTGTGAAAGTGGTATACGCTCTGGACCAACATCAAAATAAAGGAGGCAGCCACATTTAAACAGGAAATATTTGCTCATTCTCTTTCTCCGTATTCTAAATTATACTCTTCTTTTGAGCCTCAGTGAACACTGCACCTCCTCCATGAAGCTCTTTCTATAAACTCTGTCTGCCTCCTCTCCTCTGTCTTCTTCAAGTCAGGAAATTTTTTTTAAATGTAGGCTTCATGCCCAGTGTGGAGCCCAATGCAGGGCTTGAACTCACGATCCTGAGACCAAGACCTGAGCTGAGATCAAGAGTAGGATGCTTAACCGAGTGAGGCACCCAGGCACCCCAAGTCAGGAACTTTTTCATTTAGGAACTTCTACATTGCCAACTCTGCTAGATTGTTCTAGGCCAACTTGGTGAAGCTGGGAGCTATGGTTCCTTGAATCCCCTTTCCTGGGTTAGAGTTGGCCAAAGGATATTTGCAGGAGATGTGGAAGGCAGGTGTGAAGTGGTGGCCATCATTCTTAGAAGTTCACTGTGGTCACTTCTGGCTCTTCTATGTGAAGATCCACCATCATTCCTTAGGGCTCTGTGGCAGGAACATGGCATGCAAAGTGATAATTGAGCCCATTTGCCTTTTCTCTTTCCACCCAGCTGAGCAGCTTTCAGAGGTGGCCCTTCTTCATGTGAAAGACCAAGGAAGGGAGATTCTGGGGAAACCCATATCTGATAGTGCTCAAAGCTCTTGTTTCACAGATGGGTAGTCAGAAGTGTTGCCTACCTATAAGAAACACTAAGTAGGCTCCTGGTAATTTTACTAGTCCTTGAGTTCCTGGAATGTGCAAGTCTTTCTAAGAGGCAAGACCAGAAGTCTGATAGCCCAGCAAATAAGGGATATGTAGTATTCATTCCCTGCCTCCCTCTTCTTTCCTTTCTGTCATAAACATGTTTTGAACTTTCAATCTTCAAAGTTACATACCAGGTACTGAAAAATGGAGAGAGCAATGATGAATGCTAAAAGTCCCGAGAAAGAGTTGTTTTTAAAGTACTGTAGGGATACAGAAGAGTGATGTAGGAATGAAAACCTTCCCTAGCAGGAGTCATGCAGAGTAGCCAGGAACCAGCTCTGCCACCATGACCTACTCTGGAAAGCTAAGACGGTAGCATGCTCCACGACACAACTTCCGGGGAAAACCCTTCTCCGTGCCCCCCACCAATCCACTCTTGACTGTTTCATCCAATCTTTACTTGGGTGCCTTTGAAAGCCCACCCCCAAATCAGCTGAATCCTAACACTCAACACAGGCCCAGTGCCATAAAATTCCTCTCTGATTTCACTTCTCAAGATGTTGTTGAGACCCTGTTCTTAGCACCCCTTCCCTTGCCCGTTGACCCAGTTTACTTATTTGACATGGGTTTTCCTGGTTACCTTTGTGAGGAGTATCACAATTTCTTCTTTACAATAGCTGTATTTTTTTATTTTTTATTTATTTATTATTTTATTTTTTATTTTTAAAATATCAAAAACTGGTCAGTTTTAATCATCTTTTGCTTCTTTTTCATGTTTGTAATTCTATATTTTATTCCTTTGAACATTCAATATGGGGTTTATCTATGTGTGACAATTTTAGTATCTGAGGTCCTTGGGTGGGAGCATGAATATGTTGGTCTTGTTTCTGTTAACTCACATTCATGATGATTTTTCTTTTATGAATTTGGTCTTTGGTTGTGAGTTTGAATTTGTTAGAGCTTATGTTGGGGAATCCTGAGAGCCCAAACTGGGGATGTTCCTCCAGAGATTTGCATTTGCTTCTGCCAGATCCAGGGCAGTGTTTCATCTTCAGGTGGCCAGACTTGCAGGGATCCCAAGTTCATCATTCCCAAGTATCAGGTACTAAACTTGGGTTTTTACTACAGAGTTGTGTTTTCACTTGCTCTCATGTCAGCCCTGCCTGATGTCTTTGTTTGAAGCTCATGGCTCTCTGCTCTGTTTTTAGCTCAGACTTAAAAAAATAAAAATTCTGTCCTTGGAGATTTCCCTTGCTTCCTAGAGCCCAGGCATATTAAAAAAAGATAGCATAAAGCCCATTTTATCTGGGATCCAACTTTGTAGAGGGTGGTATCTAGCACTGTTGGTGGAGCCCCATCTCTCCAGGAGTGTTCCCCTGGATAACCCAGCTTGATTAAGGAAGTTTACCTCCTTTGCTATATTTTCAGCAGCAGCATTGAGCTATAATTATATACTGATGATGTATAAATGGATACTGTAGATTAAGAAAGACACTTTCAAAATCTGTTTTATTAAACATTCTTGAAACTGCTCTGTAAATGTCACAGAATAAGACTTGAAAAGTTTTCAACAAGCTGAACCCAGAAATAGTATGTATTGCCTGGTTCATTCTGTGCCCACTTCCTTCTAGGGCAGATTTTAGGCTGTCTTGAGGCCAATTTTTTTAAACTCTGAAATATTCCATGTTGGAACAGACTGTAGAAAGTCAACATTGAAAATTAGATTTCCAACCTACTAGTCTAGCAAGAGAAGTCCCATGTAAGCATAAAAGCAGTGAGTGAGATGTGATCAGTCTACTCTTTAAAGACATTGCAATAAAAATAGTTAATCTCTTTCTAAACCTTTTGTTTGACTCTCTGAAATGTTAAGGACAGGGAAGGCAAACCAGATTTTCAAAGCTGCAATGCCTGGTGTTAATAAAGCCCAATGAAAAAGCAAAAACCAAGCCAAGCCAAGGTAACATGTGGAGGGGATGTGATTTTTAGCATTACCATAGCATTTTTCTTGTTAGTAAAGGGTCTTCCAAGTTTCTCTACATAGTGATTCTTCTCAGCTTGAAAATTTGATAAACACAATCTCAGTTACACAAGCATTTGACTGGAACAAGGAGTATCAAAGGTGCCGTCCTTAGATTTGGAAGGCTCTAAAGATAATTAGATAATATTGGTCTCAGTATTCTCATTGTATAATTATCTGATGTCCATTAGTCTTCCAAAATAAGAATTATTTTGTTGTTTTAACCAACAAAAAATTTTGACTTGCTCTTTAGTACACCATGCATCACAATGCTGGTACATGCTCCCGTGGCTGTCCCCTCTCCCTTGGGGCCCTGGCCCACTTCAGCAGGGGCCAGCAAGTTTGTATCCTTATATCATCTTGAGGCCCAGGGTGGAGCAGAATGGAGTTCGACAGCCACTGCCAGTGCGTTCATGTCCATTAAAGGCTCCAGTGCACTGTCCATCATTGTCAGATGAATATTCCGTCTGGTGACAAGGGACTATCACAACTTGTGGTCCACGTTCTGTCCACATAACTTCCTGATATGGCCTCTGATGGAGTTTTCAGGTTAAATGGTGAAAGGGGTGTGTCTGCATTACTGCTTCTCAAAGATGCCTCAGATGCTAATGCTTTAATAACTGAGGAATATTTGCCCTTAAATATTTTTCTATGCAATAAAGTAAGTCTTCTACATTATACGGATATATATGTATTTATAGACACCTATAATTAGACTCAAGATATTTTCATTTTGTAAAAAAATGTGTAAACACTTTTGTTTTTCTGAGTGACCTGCGTGCCCACCAAAAAAATGATTTCTTACCCCTAGTGAACACTATTTCTGCGCATCCACTCCTATCTCTATTTTTCTTCTTTCTCTCCTTTTTTTCCCTCTCTGTTCCTCTATTGCTCCTTCTCCCTCTCATTTTGCCTCAGATATAATCTAAGTTATGTAACATCCAGTAATATAACATACATTAAAAATAGATCATGACAGACTTCCAGTTAAACAAAGAAGTTTGAACATTTTATTCATCTTTTCTCCCTTCTGAAATCCCACCAAAATGATAGTAAAAGAATGACACACCATAAATCCACTAGAATTGAAGGAAAAGGAGGGGAGATTTCTGTGTCTAGAAGTTAGCAGGTTGGAAACTTGAAAGGAGAAGGAAGACATATAAATGACTTGAATCCCAGGGACAGCTACTACCTAAGTCTCTGGATGGAAATGGAAAAAAAGCAAGATCTCTCTTCTCACAGAAGCCTGGAAAAACCCAGGAATTAGACCATTAGGTCAGGATGCAGGTGGGGCTGAAAACAGGAATAATGATGGAAAGCCAAAGGAGAATTAGGGCTTCAGATGGTTTTGTTCACCCTGTATAACAGGCAATCATGCTTTCCTTATTCCAGGACAAGGTGGGAGATTTACTTTCTGGGGATATTGAGCTAGACAGCCTCTAGATTTGGGGACACTGAGGATAGCTGAGGGATGGGGGTATGAAATTATACTTTTTTAAAAAAGGGATGAAATGAAAATCAACATACCTAGTTTATGGAACCCCCACCCCCTTCAGTCCCCAGAACTGACAGGCCTACACATCCCAGGTAGGAGGTTTGAGGATCCTCTATAAGGACAGTGGTCCAATATGAAATATAGTTAACCTTTGAACAACACGAGTTTACACTACATGGCTTTTTTTCCCCAAAAACTACAGTACAGTACTGTAAGTATATTATATACTGTAAGTATATATTATATATACTGTAAGTATATTTTCTTAAAAACATTTTCTTTTCTCTAGCTCACTTTATTGTAGGAATACTATGTAATACATATAACATATGAAATTGTATTAATCAACTATTTATGTTATTGGTAAGGCTTCCCATCAACAGTAGGCTATTAGTAGTTCAGTTTGGGGGAATCAAAGTTATGTGCGGATTTCTGACTGTGTGAGGAGTTGGTGCCCATAATCCTCATGTTGTTCAAGGGTCAACTGTATTTTAAATACTGGCATTTAGGGCCCTAGTGAAACAGCCAATTTTCTGTAATGAATCCATGTCTTACAAGGTCTCATCTGTAATTATGAACAGATAGTGAAGGATAACCAAGAATTCATGTTAAACCTTTAACTGAGTAACAGACATTCAAATAGAAAAAAAGGACAATGTGGTACAGAACAAAACAAAACAAATGGAACAAAAGACTTCAGAGAGATATACATGGAGCAAGTATAAAATTCTATAGAAAAGAATCCAACAGAATAAGAAAAGGGATTTAGACACTTATACATATGGTAGCATAAAATAAAAAATCAGATGATGAAGCTGACAGATATCCAAAAAATAGAGCAGAAAGACAAAGAGAAGAGAAGTGAGAAGTGAAAAGGAGAAAAAAATAGAGGATCAGATCAGAAGATCCAAATGATGGCCATTTCAGAAAGAGAGAACAGATTAAATGAAAGGAAGAAGTAAATTAAATAAATACAAAAGATCAAGAAAAGATGTCCAGAACTGAAGAACATGATTGTCCAGATTAAAGATGTATAATGAGTGCCCAACATAATGAGAGAAAAAAGACCCACACCTAGATGTATTTTTGTGAAGTCTCAGAACTGCAGGAAAACAGATAATCTTTTAGAGAGAGAAAGAGAGAGAAACTCAGTGGAAAATTGCCTTTGAAAGTTAGGAGGAGGGTGCCTGGGTGGCTCAGTTGGTTGAGCGACTACCTTCAGCTCAGGTCATGATCCCAGAGTCCTAGGATCGAGTCCCTCATCGGGGTCCCGGCTAGGTGGGGAGCCTGCTTCTCCCTCTGACCCTCTTCCTTCTCATGCTGTTTCTCTCTCTCTCTGTCAAATAAATAAATAAATAAATAAATAATAGATAAATAAATAAAATCTTAAAAAAAAAAAAGTTAGGAGGAGACAGAACTTGTACCACTATTTAAAAAAAGAAAAGACAATGAAAGAAGCAGAAAAAGAGGGAGGCTCACATTCACCATGTTGACCCAACAGTGCAGCTTCCTCTCCACTCTGTCACTCTGGGGATCTGGTGAGGGGATTAGCTGGGACCTCAGCACCACCCCTCCCTGCTTCCCATTGGCTCCCCTCATGGGGACAGTGTTGCAGCATCAGGATTACTGCCACAGTTGGGCTCTCGGGTGATGCCAGGCTTACTGCCCTAAGTACACAGTGGTATAAAGCTTACCACATGGACCACTATGAATCATTTGGATGTTTGAGCTCTGTCCTTTTTTTATTTTATTACCTTATAGTCATACTAGATAGTAAATCAGCAGCAGAGCTGGATTCAGAACTGAACTATCTTGACAGGAAGCTGAGCACTTCTGGATGGAAGCATGAAGGGACTCTGAAATAATCTCCACACATCTCTGGCAATGGGAGATAGTGAGTGCTGTTCACCCAGGTGGCTGCGTGCACATGAACAAGATGTGAACTTTTGTTTAAGCCATTGTTTAAGGTTTGGGGGTCTTTTGTTACTGCAGTGTAACATGTAGTATTCAGGTTATTCCCCATCCTTCACAGTGTAGGAACTAAAATGTCTATACCTTGTAATTGCTTGCTGGGAGGCCAAAGGACTAACTTAACTTATTTCTGCTTGAAGATTGAATTCTTTCTGTCAAGCATTCACATTTTCTCCAGAGGTCCTGGGGCTACTGATGGATAGTGAGATTATATGCCATGGAATGATCACATTCTATATAAACTTTCCTTTATTCTAAAAAAAAAAAAAAAAAAAAAAGACCCAGAGGGCATCATTGTTCCTAGAGACCTCCCTCTTACATTTGTAATCATTAATGTCAAGGATCTTAAAGGAAAGATAAGTTCAAGGAAAGTTTGTGAGATCACTACTTATAAATTTCCCCAAAGCCTATCATCAGTCTAGATCACAGGGGAGGGATCCACAAATATTTGTATAGGTGGTTAGAAAACACAGGATACAGTCTAGTGAATGGTGGAGCTTCTCTGGACTTGAACACATTTTTGGCTTTTGTTGTCATGGCGCCCCTCCAGGACTTTCCTCTCAGTTTCAGCCTTCCCTGGAGACCAGATGCTTCAGCTCCAGCCCCGGGGCCTCCGGGGAAGAGATCCTGGTGCTTCCTGTGGAGTCGCAGCTGCCCTTTCATTTGGGGAGAGTAGGACTTGCTGGTGAATTGGTAGCTGAATTGCTTAATTTCCTTTTTGGAAAGGCTGGATCAAGTCTCTTCTTTGGGTTGAGTTATATCTCCCCTGAGTCTTCATGAATGCCCTTGGCTTTCTGAAATGTTTTGTGGTTGAGTGCTGTCCTAGGAGTTACTGGGCTAGTATTGAGGCTGTTATAACCATCATTGCTATAAAAGCACTGCAGCCAACAAAGGTGTCACAGGAAAATGTTACTATGAGGAGCACTCCAAATGCTGGGAAGCTCTCTATTTTAGCATCACTTCCTGCAGCTCAGTCTCCTTGAATGCCATTTGGATCTGCTCATTCCCATTGTCACAGCCTTGGACAAGATCTCTGTCTCATCAAGTGTGGACTATTTGCACAAGCTCCCTGGCCAGCCTTCCTGCTGTCACTGGGCTCTTCCATTTCCTTCTCCAGGGGCTCATATGGATTGTACTAGATAGACCTCCTTTATTCTAGATAGAACACTGGAAGTAATGACTACCTAAATTAGGAAGGTGAGATGTCTAAAGCCTAAGGACAAGAAAATGAGTGGGTTTCAGGATTAACTAGAACCCAGAGACTTAGAAGCCACCAAGAATCTCTCTTCCTCCTTTCTGCTCATCTTAGAAGCCACCAAGAATCTCTCTTCCTCCTTTCTGCTCATCATGCAACATTCTCCTCTGCTCAGCCAGCCAGAGCATTGGCATCCACATCGTAGGAACCACAGCTACCCAGTGACTGAGCGCCACATCTACCAGCTGCAACACCAGGGGAGAGGTGGGTCATGGAAAACATTATTGCTTATGGAAACCATGTGGATGGAAGTGGGATGGTGGGAAATGGTTCCCAGAAGAAATCGGGTGCTTGTGTGACAAACAATAGGTGCATGTTATTCAAAGCAGCCCGAAGATTCTTCCTTCAGTGCCTTCCACACCTGCCACACGAGTCACCAGCCTTCATGCAACCTGCTTATTTCTGTCTGAATTTTATAGATATCGTTTGTTCACCATCCTGAAATATCCCTGATCTTTGGGAAGCAGTCTTCCTTTTTTCCTACAGAATTCATCTTCTGCCCAAATATTTTCAACCAGCCCTACTGTATCCAGAAACCCTTCCAGCTCTTGCTTGTTGTAGAGTTGGTTGAGTAAATTAATAAGTGTACACAAACATAAATGCCAGCTATGGCATCACTCCTCCTAGACATCTTGGAACAAATGACTGGAATCCCCAGTTCTCCTGGTTTTGAAGCTTGTTATGAATCCCTGAGGGGGCTCAGGTGCCTCTCACACAATCTCTATTCTACACAGAGTTGATCCTGGCATAAAAACTACCACCTTTGTGTTGTAACAAAGCAAAGCAAACAAAACCAATACATAAGAAGATGTGGTATATATACACAATGGAATATTACTCAGCTGTCAAAAAGAATGAAATCTTGCCATTTTCAGTGACCTGGATGGAACTAGAGGGTATTACCCTAAGCGAAATAAGTCAGTCAGAGAAAGACAGATACTATATGATTTCACTCATGTGTGGAATTTAAGATACAAAACAAATGAACACAGGAGAAGGGAAGGAAAAATAAGGCAAAAACAGAGAGAGAGGCAAATCATAAGACACTCTTAACTATAGGGAACAAACTGAGGGTTGCTGGAGGGGAGGTGGGTGGGGAATGGAGTAACGGGGTGATGGGCATTAAGGCGGGCACTTGAAGTAACGAGTATTGGGTTTGTATGCAACTGATGAATCACTAAATTCTACCTCTGAAACGAATAATACAATATATGTTAATTAAATTGAATTTAAATAAAAAATTAAAACAAAAAACAATAGGTAACCATGTGCACAAAGTATATATGGGCCTAGCAGACTTTACCAATGCTGTCATTATGGAGACTGAAGGGGGAGGGACTGTCTCTCAGCAAAATGTACAATTCAAAAGGCCAAAAAACGCAACTGTTTATCAGCCTCTGCTGTTCCGCCATTGACCCTGGCCCTTCAAGGCCCAACCTCCTCCTGTTGACACTTCTCTTTTCTTTCTCTTTCTTCAATAATTATTTTTCATTTGAGTATAGTTGACACACAATGTGAGATTAGTTTTAGGTGTACAACATAGTAATTCAAATTCTCCATACATTATTCCATGTTCACCACAAGTGTAGCTCCCATCTGCCACCATACAACACTATTACATCATTGACTATATTCCCTATGCTGTGCCTCTCACTCCTATAACTTATTCATTCCATAACTGGAAATCTGTATCTCCCACTCCTCTTCACCCATTTTGCCCATTTTCCAACCCTCCTCCCTCTAGCAAACATCCATTTGTTCTCTGTATTTATAGGTCTGATTCTACTTTTTATTTGTTTATTCATTTGTTTTGTTTTTCAGATTCCACATGTGAGTGAAATCATATGGTATTTGTCTTTCTCTGTCTGACTTATTTCACTTAGCATTATGCCCTCTAGTTCCATCCAGGTCATTGCAAATGGCAAGATTTCATCTTTTTTATGACTGTGTAATATTCCATTGTGTGTGTGTGTGTGTGTGTGTGTGTGTGTGTGTGTGTGTGTGTGTGAGAGAGAGAGAGTATATGCTACATCCTCCTTATCCATTTATCTATTGATACTTAGGTTGCTTCCACATCTTGGCTATTGTAAACAATGGTACAATACACATAGAGGTGAATATATCTTTTTGAATTAGTGTTTTTGTTTTCTTTGGGTAAATAACCAGTAGTGGAATTACTGGATCATACGGTAATTCTATTTTTAATTTTTTGAGGAAACTCCATACTACTTTCCATAGTGGCTGCACCAGTTAGCATTCCCACCAACATTCCCACCTTTCTCCTCATCCTCACCAACACTTCCTTGTGTTTTTTATTTTAGCCATTCTGACAGATATAAGGTGATATCTCACTGTAGTTTTGATTTGCATTTTCCTGATCCTGTTGATGATTGATGTTGAGTATGTGTTTTCATGTGCTGTTGGCACTTTTCTATTTCTCTTCCCCTCTTGTCCTCTTCACTCATTCCCCCCACCAACCAAAACTGATAGACTACCCCCTCTTTCAGGCCATCTTGCTATTCTCAGTGTAGAACCAAAGTTGAGACAAAACGCTGGATCCAAGCTACCTCGGAGGTGCTTGGCTGCCCATGTGCCCAGCCTAGGAGAGCTTCTTTCTGCTCAGGTACTAATTCCTGGTCTAATATACTGTGACTAGGAGCAGAGCTGCTCTGTATAAAGAAGGTGGGTTGAGGCCGTGTTCCCAGAACAGGGCTGCTTCCTGGCAAGGGTATGGACTCCCCACTGTAGTGAGTGTGTGATTCAGGGCAGGGGTGGATGTAAGGAAACAGCATGCGGATGGGCATGAGCATTAAGTTTTGTTCCTTTTCTTACAGATGACTAGGAGGGATATTCCTGAGCAAGATACAGAGCTTTCTGCATGGAGCTAAATATAACTTTTGAGCAGGGAATATGGTGACTCTGCCAGGGGAGGGATCCCAGGCTGAGCCAGATGGGCCAGGGATGGGGCAGGCCAGGGATGGGAGGCTAGGAATGCTTCTCAGTGGACCTGATAACAGATTGAGTAGAGGAGCTGTGGAACCAGCTCTCCAGAAGCGTCTCCAGCACAAACTCAGGAGAATATAGAAAGAAAAAAAGGGGACAGAATTGAGGAAATAGTATGCTGATGGAAAGGGCAGCTTGATTCAGGGAGGCTGAGAAAGTGGTGAAGGACCATACTGGAAGAAAGGCTTGTTTTGAAACACCCTATTGCAGAGCCCAAGTGACACTGTTTAAAGCGGCAAGTGGAATGATGGCCAAGGCCAGGCTTCTCCTGGAAGTTCAAAGTGTGGGAATGGGGTGGAGCCAGCCAGGAAAGACTCTGCTTCTCAGAGGACTTCAAAGACTGAGAGAAGATGCAGAACTTAAGGTAAGAAGAGGAAAAGAACAGGGGACTCAGGGGCAGAGCTAAGAGGAGGACTTTCAGACAAGTGCTCCCCAAACATGCCTATTAAGTGCCACGGGGCATAGATTATGTGGGTCTTGCTTGGTGCTCAGTACAATGTCTGGCACATAGTAAGTACTCAATACACATTTGTTGATAAAGGCGTAAGAGTGCTCCAAGAAGATGCATCATATAATAGGTGTCATTGCCAAGTGTGTTTGGGGCAAGCTCCAATCATGCTTTTCTCTTTAGGAAATGTTCTAATTGCATTAGCTAGTTTAAAGCTCTGAGAAATCCCGAAGGAAAGGAACTTGTCTAACTTTCCTTAACCCAGTGTTTGCCATACTTATTTGGCCAGAATGTTCCCCCATCCCAATTGTCATGACACCTGTTAACACTTGGAGGAGCAAAGATTCAGGTACAAAGAGAGAACCAGGAAGGGGCTGGAATCCTTGCCAAGATAAAGAGAGATCTGAGAGTGTGGGTTCTTGGAGAATGAGGTAGGTGTGCAGGACATGGCGGGTAGAGAGGATGAGTGTAGTAGAGTTGGAGGAGAGAAGGGCACAAGCCTGGACCCAGGACCTTCTGCCTCCCCATGCATGTGTTTGCCAAGAGAAGTGCTGGCAGAGCCCACAACTAGGCAAACTCAGGGGAAGGATGGCCTAATAAGGTCAAATGTTCAGCTCGTTCAAGGTGAGAGGGGCAGGGTCTACACAGCAACCCTCATACTGATATCTCACAGGTCTTTGTCAGACCTGGAGGTGTTCTTCAGAGATGTATCACATGACACCCCAAAAGCAAAGGCATTTTATGTCAATTTCTATGTAATTTCTTCCTTTCTCCCTCCTTCTCCCTCCCATTCCCCACTCCCTTCCTTCCTTCCTCCCTCCCCTGTCCATCCCTTCCTAAAAGGGGGGTTTGTTTTTCTTTTCCCAGTAATGTGTAGACCATGAAAAAATATCCTTCCTCTTGATCCTCTGACTCTGGATGTATCCTCATTCATTCATTCAGTCATTGGTTGGGTCATTCATTGATAGGGGTGGGGTAATCCAGCCCTCAAGTCTTAGATAAAAAAAAAAAAACACCAAGACAATCTAATTAAATTCCAAAGTGGAAAGTTTACACCAGTGATTTTTAAACTTGATCATTTAAGAATCACTAGGAAAATAAAAAAAAGACACATCCTTGTGTTCCATGCCTGAATCAGAATCCTGGATTTTTAACTTAAAATTGTAAGAGCATCCCAGGACATTGTCATGGTATGTGTGCTCAGCACTGCACTGTGAATTAGTGTTTGGAAAATACTGTAGACAATAGGCCATCTCTCTGAGATCAAGGATGGAACCACATCTGACCGACTGACTGGGTTATCATGCTTGTCTCACTTGCTAATGAGGAAGGTACAGAGGAGGGATCCGAGCCCTCATGACCAGACAGACAGCCATCTGCCACACAGAGACCTGCTAACATGCCCGGAAAGTCGAGAGCCACACATCCTGCATTTCTGCTCTAGGGTCCTTGAAGTGGAGAAGGTGGCCTGTTGCCATTTTATTTGGTCCCATGGCTACCATGAAGCTTCAGTCCCCACACTCCACACTTGCCTGTTAAAGGTCTGTCTGTTTCCCCTTTCACCAAATTTACCTGTATGGGCAATGATACTGAAGACCCTCCTCCAAGCTGTGACAGATCATTGAAAATTGCTAGGAAAATAACTGCATAATAATGACACCAATAATACTTCAGACCCTGTGTTCCCTAAGCATGTTTTTTACCCCCAGAGTGTTTTCAAAGCATGTGTCATTGCTTTGGGGCAGGCTTTTACTGTTAGCATCCTCATAACTGACACTTCATCTGGGGCCCCATTTACTTTTTTATACATTTAGTCATGCATACAGATCCGAGGACTGTGGTGACTCACTCAAAGAACTCATTTGGGGGGACTACAAAGAGTGTCTTTATCAGCTGTTTTAATAACAACACAACCCAAATTAAACAGCTCAGTTTGGCTCCTTAGATATTCCTTCTCAAATCATGTCATACATATTTTGGGAAACTACATATTCTCCCATCCCCCAACCCCTTCAGTCTTTGTTTATTGCTTTAGTTCACTCCTGGATTTTCTTGACAAGCTGTGGGTAAGGAGAGCCATGGATAAGTTTTTTTTTTTTGCTTCAAAGGATAGAAATGTCTGATTTCTCTCTGTTTTTGGAAAAATTGAGTAGTTGTAGAAAATCTAAAGCAGAACAATCTAAAACCTCCTTAGAGGGAGCTGCCTCCTGCTCTCCTTTCCTCCCTCCTTCTCTCTCTTCCTCCTGTCCTTCCTTCCTTCCCCACTCCATGTTTACTAAGTATCCGTAATGTGCCAGCCACTGTTCTAGATTCGGAATCAGACACAAAGGTGAGCAAAGTATGGTCCCTGCTCTCAAGTGTCCCACAGTCTTCTGAATCTCTCCAAGAGGACAACCTGAGAAATATGCAACATTGTTTGTGTCACTATGAAATCATTCTGAGATGTCCACGCATGCTTCGGGGGACACCTTCCTGGCTCATAATTCCTTTTCCTGCAGACTTCTCTGTTCAGGGTACAGGCCTAGACAGGCACGAGACTGAGGACTTTATTACTCACAGCAGCTGCCGTGAGACAATCAGCACTTTTTGGTGCTGGTCCTGAGCCCCAATTCCACAGGGCGACGTGAAGACAGCCCGATGACCCGCGAGCATGTGGTGGCTTGCTTCTGGGAGAGGATTTCTGATGCAGAGAACCCAAATCTTTTCTGATGTGCAGGATGCCTACCCTTTTCTTCAATGGGAGACCTTATACAGCTTCTGAGACTGCTTGATATGCGTGGAGATTCTCCCCCAACACACCTTTCTCTTGCCCTCTGGAAATCCAAATGAAAATAAAGCAGCTGTCAGGTGTAGAGTGAGATATAAGTGCTTCCCCCTGCCCCCGGTCAAGGCCCCAGATATTGTCCCTGCCCTGCTGGCTGTCCTTCCCTAATCTGCCTTCTCCTTCTTACCCTCATCCATATTCCACTTGGCTGGAGACACAGACCTGAGCTCTGAGGGCGTCCAAGCTCCAGTTTGAGATCCATTTAAGGAGAGCTGGAGTTGGCAAACCATGGTCCCAGCTAAACCTAGATTGCAGTCTGTGTTTGTGCATCTCTGGAGCTAGGGGTGATATTTAGATTTTTAAAAGGTTGTATATATTAAAAAAAGAATATGAGACAGAGACAGCCCACAAACCTGAAATATTTACTATCTCGACCGTTATAGGAAAAGTTTGCCAACTCCTATTGAAGAAATTGTCATGTTATAGGGGAAGGGGGACCATACAGAAAAATAGCAGCTACATCATCCCCAGAATGGATGGAGGTGCTGGGGTCCAGTGTAGCATGCTACCTTTTCATTCTTTGAGGAGTCCTGCATACCTCCTTGGGAGAAAGCAGACTGTATGAGCTTCCTCATGTCTTAGAAGTTGCAGATCTCTCAGGCTCTAAAATCATACTTTCTGTCTCTGTCTCTCTCTCTGTTGCTCTCTCTTACTGTTGTGAATTAAATCAGAAAAAGTGAAGAAAAGAATGTGAATTATTGTTCCAATTATGATATGTGATTCAAACACGTGAGGGATCTTGGCTCTTCTTCCTCTCCCCATTAAGTGCAGCTACAGCATCAATTAGGATTTAGATGATGTTCTCAGATCTGGGGAATGGATTGCTGAGTGCCAGGAAAATAATACTACAGTGTCTGTGCATGCACGGAGCTTGCTGGACAGCTGCTCAAACGGATTTCCTTTGTGCTGTCCATCATCTGAGCTCTGTAGAAATTCTCTCCTCTCAAAGTTGTCTTGGAGTGCTTGAGTCCTCAGATCCCTGCAGTACCTTATTTTTTTTTAACCTCTCTGTTACATAAAGACTTAAGATTTTGGCTTATACTTCATATACATTGAAACATGCATATGCTTGAGAATATTGATGCTTCCTCTAAAATGGCTGTGGATACTTTCTTCTTCCAGACTCTTTATGGGGTTGACTCCAGCCTCTAAACTTGGCCTTGAAATGTGGCAAGCAGTTCAATAATGTAGAACACAGGAGACCTGACTTAGCTAAGTCTGATTTTGACTAGAGCAAGAGGGCTATTTAAAAAATTGAATGGTGGTGGCTTGCCACCTTGAAGAAAGTAGCAGTTTTAAATCAATATACTCCACCATCTGAGAAACAGATGTTAATAAGATATGACATTTGAAGGACATTTCAGAAGAATAGGATTATACTGAATATTTTTCTAATGTTTATCTAATTTTTCCCAAGTGACTTTGGAGTACAGAAAGGCAAGTGCCACTGTTCTCAGGGCTATGAGTGTATTAGCTTGTTTGATGACCACATCCCAAGATGTTATTGTGCTCCTCATTTGACAGAGGAGGAAACTGAGGCACAGGGAGGTAAATGGAATAGCTCAGATACAGAGCCTGATGATTTAGTTCCAGAGCTCATAGCCTCTTCTGACTGACACCTCATGTTCTCAGCATGCCTAGTCATATACCGGAAGGGGGATTCTCGACACTGGTCATGAATTAGGGTCACCTGGGAAATGTTAAAAAAAAATAATGTGGCCTGGGCTTCACTCAGCTTTTCTTATTGGGGTTGCTGCTACTACATTTGGGGGTTTCTCCTAATATGTGATCGGGAAGGAGAATCACTTCTCTAAGGGATTGTCTCAAGGTTCAAGTACATGCAATTGATATTTGGATTTTGATTTCATTGGTTAGATATTGTGGCCTGGATATTGGTAATTTTTAAAAACTTCCACATTATTCTCAGGTTGAATATAGCTCAATATTAGAAACTTCATAATGGCATTGCTCTTTGTAGGATAACATTGCCTAGAAAAAGCTAATTTTGCCTTCCCTCTAAAAATCCTTAAAGACCATTTAATCAGGTAGCTCTTAACATAAAGGAGTTTTACAGTATGGGGTTTCCTCAAAAAAGTTAAAAATGGAACTGCCCTACAATCCAGCAATCGCACAACTAGGTATTTACCCAAAAAATACAAACACACTAATTCAAAGGGATACATGCACCCCTATGTTTATAGCAGCACTATTTACAATAGCCAAACTATGGAAGCAGTCCAAGTGTCCAAAGATAGATGAATGGATAAAGAAAATGTGATATATACACACAATGGAATATTATTCAGGTATAAGAAGAATGAAATCTTGCCATTTGTGATGACATGGTTGGAGCTAGAGAGTATAATACTGAGTGAAATAAGTCAGTCTGAGAGAGATAAATACCATAGGATTTCACTCATATGCAAATTTAAGACAAAACAAATGAGCAAAGGAAAAAAAAAGAAAGAAAGAGAGAGACAAATCAAGAAACAGTCTCTTGGGGGGAAGAGCAAGATGGCAGAGGAGTAGGAGGCCTAAATTTCGTCTGGTCCCAGGAATTCAGCTGGATAGGGATCAAACCATTCTGAACACCTACAAACTCAACAGGAGATCGAAGAAAAGAATAGCAGCAACTCTCTGAACAGAAAAGTGACCACTTTCTGGAAGGTAAGATGTGCAGAGAAGTGAATCCAAGGTGATATTCGGGAGGATAGACGGCAAGGGAGGGGGCCTCCGTCGGCCGCTTCTGGCAAGTGATAGAGCAGCAGAGCACAAAATCAGAACTTAGAAGTCGGCTCCGCTGAGGGACGTCGCTCCAGTGGCTAAGCTGGGGGTGGAACCCTTGTGGGACAGTGTGGTCTCAGGACCCTCGGGGTCACAGAAAGACCGGGGGTGCCTGAGTGCGGCAGAGCTCCCAGGTATCGGAGCGGGGAAGCCAGCTGCAGAGATGGAGCCCAGGCGCGGGCTCTCAGCTCGGGGTTGCCATAAACCGTGATCCGCGGCACAGTTGGGCCACTGCTCCTCCAGCAGGGACCCAACAAGCGGCAGATCCGGGGAGACTCACCTTCTTCCCCTGGGAGGAGAGGTGCGGGAGCGCACCGCAGGGATCTGCTGGGTTTGGAGACTCCGCCCGGGGTCGGGTGCCAGAGATAGAAACGTGCGGTCACAGGCTGGGTGAGCACAGAGTGCGGCCAGAGACTGGGGAGACGGGAGTGACTGACGGCTTTTCTCTGGGGGGGCGCACTGAGGAGCGGGGCCCCGAGTTCTCGGCTCCTCCGGGGTGGAGACTGGGAGGCCGCCATTTCACTCTCGTCCTCCAGAGCTGTACGGAAAGCTTGCAGGGAACAAAAGCTCCCGAGAGCAAACCCGAGCAGATGACTTAGCCTGGACCTGCAAGGGCGGGGCAATTCCGCCTCCGGCAAAGACATTTGGGAACCACGGCAACAGGCCCCTCCCCCAGAAGGTCAGCGAGAACAGCCAGCCAAGACCAAGTTTACCGATCAATGAGAACGACAGAACTCCAGCGCTAGGGGAATACTGCACATAGAATTCATGGCTTTTTTTACCATGATTCTTTAGTTTTTCAAAGTTAATTTTTTAAATATCTTTTTTCTTTTCCTTTTTTTTCTTTTTCCCTTTTTCAACCAACATCTTATCAATCTCTTTTTTAAAAAATCGTTTTTATTTTTCATTTTAAGAGTCATATTCTATCCCTTCATAGTAGTTAACCTTATTTTTGGTATATATATATAAGTTGTTCTCTCTTTAAAATTTTGGGATACAGTTTCTTCTAACAGACCAAAATGTACCCTAAATCTCTAGTGTATGGCTTTGTTCTAGTCTCCTGCCTGATCACATTCTCTACACCCCCCCTTTTTTTTTAAATCCTCTTCTTTCTTTTTTCAATCAACTTCTTATCTTATCAATTCCTTTTATAAAATATTTTATAATTTTCATCTTTACAGTCATATTCCATCCCTTCATCATATTTACCCTTATTTTTGTACATATATAAGTTTTTCTTTCTTTAAAATTTTGGGAGGCACTTTCTTCTAACAGACCAAAATATGCCCAAAATCTAGTGTGTGGCACTGATCTATGCACCAGCCTGATCAAATTTGATCATATTCTGTTTTTTTTTTTAATCTTTTTCTTTATCTTTCTTCTTTCTTTCCCTTTCTTTTCCCCCGGTTTCAGGTCTCTTCTGATTTGTTTAGTGTATATTTTTCTGGGGTCGTTGTTACCCTGTTAGCATTTTGTTCTCTCATTCATCTATTCTTCTCTGGACAAAATGACAAGATGGAAAAAATCACCTCAAAAAAAAAAAAAAAGAACAAGAGGCAGTACCGACTGCCAGGGACCTAATCAATACAGACATTAGTAAGATGTCGGAACTAGAGTTCAGAATGACGATTTTAAAGGTACTAGCTGGGCTTGAAAAAAGCATGGAAGATATTAGAGAAACCTTTTCTGGAGAAATAAAAGGACTAAAATCTAACCAAGTCAAAATCAAAAAGGCTATTGAGGAGGTGCAATAAAAAATGGAGGCTCTAACTGCCAGGATAAATGAGGCAGAAGAGAAAATTAGTGATATAGAAGACCAAATGATGGAAAAGAAAGAAGCTGAGAAAAAGAGAGATAAACAACTACTGGATCACGAGGGCAGAATTTGAGAGATAAGTGATACCATAAGATGAAACAATATTAGAATAATTGGGATCCCAGAAGAAGAAGAGAGAGAGGGGCAGAAGGTATATTGGAGCAAATTATAGCAGAGAACTTCCCTAATTTGGGGAAGGAAACAGGCATCCAAATCCAGGAGGCACAGAGAACCCCCCTCAAAATCCATAAAAATAGGTCAACACCCCGACATCTAATAGTAAAACTTACGAGTCTCAGAGACAAAGAGAAAATCCTGAAAGCAGCTTGGGAGAAGAGATCTGTAACCTACAATGGTAGAAACATTAGATTGGCAACAGACCTATCCACAGAGACCTGGCAGGCCAGAAAGAACTGCCATGATATATTCAGAGCACTAAATGAGAAAAATATGCAGCCAAGAATACTATATCCTGCTAGGCTGTCATTAAAAATAGAAAGAGAGATAAAAAGTTTCCAGAACAAACAAAAACTAAAGGAATTTGCAAACACGAAACCAGCCCTACAAGAAATATTGAAGGGGGTCCTCTAAGCAAAGAGAGAGCCTAAAAGTAACATAGACCAGAAAGGAACACAGACAATATACAGTAACAGTCACCTTACAGGCAATACAATGGCACTAAATTCCTATCTTTCAATAGTTACCCTGAATGTAAATGGGCTAAATACCCCAATCAAAAGACACAGGCTATCAGATTGGATAAAAAAAACAAGACCCATCGATATGCTGTCTGCAAGAGACTCATTTTAGACCCAAAGACAGCCCCAGATTGAAAGTGAGGGGGTGGAAAACTATTTACCATGCTAATGGACACCAAAAGAAAGCTGGGGTGGCAATCCTTATATCAGACAAATCAGATTTTAAACCAAAGACTATAATAAGAGATGAGGAAGGACAGAATATCCTACTTAAAGGGTCTATCCAACAAGAAGATCTAACAATTGTAAATATCTATGCCCCTAACATGGGAGCAGCCAATTATATAAGCCAATTAATAACAAAAGCAAAGAAACACATCAACAACAATACAATAACAGTGGGGGACTTTAACACCCCCCTCACCGAAATGGACAGATCGTCTAAACAAAAGATCAACAAGGAAATAAAGACTTTAAATGACACACTGGAACAAATGGACTTCACAGATATATTTAGAACATTCCATCCCAAAGCAACAGAATACACATTCTTCTCTAGTGCCCATGGAACATTCTCCAGAAGCGATCACATCCTAGGTCACAAATCAGGTCTCAACTGGTACCAAAAGGTTGAGATCATTCCCTGCATATTTTCAGACCACAATGCTTTGAAACTAGAACTCAATCACAAGAGGAAAGTTGGAAAGAACTCAAATACATGGAGGCTAAAGAGCATACTACTAAAGAATGAATGGGTCAACCAGGAAATTAAAGAAGAATTAAAAAAATTCATGGAAACGAATGAAAATGAAAACACAACTGTTCAAAATCTTTGGCATGCAGCAAAGGCAGTCCTAAGAGGAAAGTATATAGCAATACAAGCCTTTCTCAAGAAACAAGAAAGGTCTCAAATACACAACCTAACCCTACACCTAAAGGAGCTGGAGAAAGAACAGCAAGTAAAGCCTAAACTCAGCAGGAGAAGAGAAATAATAAAGATCAGAGCAGAAATCAATGAAATAGAAACCAAAAGAACAGTAGAACAGATCAACGAAACTAGGAGCTGATTCTTTGAAAGAATTAATAAGATTGATAAACCCCTGGCCAGACTTATCAAAAAGAAAAGAGAAATGACTCAAATAAATAAAATCATAAATGAAAGAGGAGAGATCACAACCAACACCAAAGAAATACAAACAATTATAAGAACATATTATGAGCAACTCTATGCCAGCAAATTAGATAATCTGGAAGAAATGGATGCATTCCTAGAGATGTATAAACTACCAAAACGGAACCAGGAAGAAATAGAAAACCTGAATAGACCTATAACCACTAAGGAAATTGAAGCAGTCGTGAAAAATCTCCCAACAAACAAAAGCCCAGGGCCAGATGGCTTCCCAGGGGAATTCTACCAAACATTTAAAGAAGAATTAATACCTATTCTTCTGAAACTGTTTCAAAAAATAGAAATGGAAGGAAAACTTCCAAACTCATTTTATGAGGCCACCATTACCTTAATCCCCAAACCAGACAAAGACCCCATCAAAAAGGAGAATTACAGACCAATATCCTTGATGAACATGGATGCAAAAATTCTCACCAAAATACTAGCCAATAGGATCCAACAGTACATTAAAAGGATTATTCAAGTGGGACTAAGTGGGATTTATCCCTGGGCTGCAAGGTTGGTTCAACATCCACAAATCAATCAATGTGATACAATACATTAATAGAAGAAAGAACAAGAAACATATGATCCTGTCAATAGATGCAGAAAAAGCATTTGACAAAGTACAGCATCCTTTCTTGATCAAAACTCTTCAGAGTATAGGGATACAGGGTACGTACCTCAATATCATAAAAGCCATCTATGAAAAACCCACAGTGAATATCATTCTCACTGGGGAAAAAATGAGAGCTTTCCCCCTAAGGTCAGGAACACAGCAGGGATGTCCACTATCACCACTGCTATTCAACATAGTATTGGAAGTCCTAGCCACAGCAATCAGACAACAAAAATAAATAAAAGGTATCCAAATCGGCAAAGAAGAAGTCAAACTCTCACTCTTTGCAGATGATCTGATACTTTATATGGAAAACCCAAAAGACTCCACCCCAAAACTGCTAGAACTCATACAGGAATTCAGTAAAGTGGCAGGATATAAAATCAATGCACAGAAATCAGTGGCATTCCTATACACCAACAGCAAGACAGAAGAAAGAGAAATTAAGGAGTCAATCCCATTTACAACTGCACCCAAAACCATAAGATACCTAGGAATAAATCTAACCAAAGAGGCAAAGAACCTATACTCAGAAAACTATAAAATACTCATGAAAAAAATTGAGGAAGACACAAAGAAATGGAAAAATGTTCCATGCTCATGGATTGGAAGAACAAATATTGTGAAGATGTCAATGCTACCTAGAGCAATCTACACATTCAATGCAATCCCTATCTAAATACCATCCACTTTTTTCAAAGAAATGGAACAAATAATCCTAAAATTTGTATGGAACCAGAAAAGACCCCGAATAGCCAGAGGAATGTGGAAAAAGAAAAGCAAAGCTGGTGGCATCACAATTCCGGACTTCAAGCTCTATTACAAAGCTGTCATCATCAAGACAGTATGGTACTGGCACAAAAACAGACACATAGATCAATGGAACAGAATAGAGAGCCCAGAAATGGACCCTCAACTCTATGGTCAACTAATCTTCGACAAAGCAGGAAAGAATGTCCAATGGAAAAAAGACAGTCTCTTCAACAAATGGTGTTGGGAAAATTGGACAGCCACATGCAGAAGAATGAAACTGGACCATTTCCTTACACCACACACAAAAATAGACTCCAAATGGTTGAAAGACCTCAATGTGAGACAGGAGTCCATCAAAATCCTAAAGGAGAACACAGGCAGCAACCTCTTCGACCTCAGCCACAGCAACTTCTTCCTAGAAACATCGCCAAAGGCAAGGGAAGCAAGGGCAAAAATTAACTATTGGGACTTCATCAAGATAAAAAGTTTTTGCACAGCAAAAGAAACAGTCAACAAAACCAAAAGACAACCGACAGAATGGGAGAAGATATTTGCAAATGACATATCAGATAAAGGGCTAGTATCCAAAATCTATAAAGAACTTATCAAACTCAACACCCAAAGAACAAATGATCCAATCAAGAAATGGGCAGAAGACATGACCAGACATTTTTCCAAAGAAGACATCCAAATGGCCAACAGACACATGAAAAAGTGCTCAACATCGCTCAGCATCAGGGAAATCCAAATCAAAACCTCAATGAAATACCACCTCACACCTGTCAGAATGGCTAAAATTAACAAGTCAGGAAACAACAGATGTTGGCGGGGATGCGGAGAAAGGGGAACCCTCCTACACTGTTGGTGGGAATGCAAGCTGGTGCAGCCACTCTGGAAAACAGTATGGAGGTTCCTCAAAAAGTTGAAAATAGAGCTACCATACGACCCAGCAATTGCACTACTGGGTATTTACCCCAAAGATACAAATGGAGGGATCCAAAGGGGTATGTGCACCCCGATGTTTATAGCAGCAATGTCCACAATAGCCAAAGTATGGAAAGAGCCAAGATGTCCATCGACAGATGAATGGATAAAGAAG
>NW_022589712.1:8522161-8568197 GCF_004348235.1 Phoca vitulina
GGCAGGGATGTCCACTATCACCACTGCTATTCAACATAGTATTGGAAGTCCTAGCCACAGCAATCAGACAACAAAAATAAATAAAAGGTATCCAAATCGGCAAAGAAGAAGTCAAACTCTCACTCTTTGCAGATGATCTGATACTTTATATGGAAAACCCAAAAGACTCCACCCCAAAACTGCTAGAACTCATATAGGAATTCAGTAAAGTGGCAGGATATAAAATCAATGCACAGAAATCAGTGGCATTCCTATACACCAACAGCAAGACAGAAGAAAGAGAAATTAAGGAGTCAATCCCATTTACAACTGCACCCCAAACCATAAGATACCTAGGAATAAATCTAACCAAAGAGGCAAAGAACCTATACTCAGAAAACTATAAAATACTCATGAAAAAAATTGAGGAAGACACAAAGAAATGGAAAAATGTTCCATGCTCATGGATTGGAAGAACAAATATTGTGAAGATGTCAATGCTACCTAGAGCAATCTACACATTCAATGCAATCCCTATCTAAATACCATCCACTTTTTTCAAAGAAATGGAACAAATAATCCTAAAATTTGTATGGAACCAGAAAAGACCCCGAATAGCCAGAGGAATGTGGAAAAAGAAAAGCAAAGCTGGTGGCATCACAATTCCGGACTTCAAGCTCTATTACAAAGCTGTCATCATCAAGACAGTATGGTACTGGCACAAAAACAGACACATAGATCAATGGAACAGAATAGAGAGCCCAGAAATGGACCCTCAACTCTATGGTCAACTAATCTTCGACAAAGCAGGAAAGAATGTCCAATGGAAAAAAGACAGTCTCTTCAACAAATGGTGTTGGGAAAATTGGACAGCCACATGCAGAAGAATGAAACTGGACCATTTCCTTACACCACGCACAAAAATAGACTCCAAATGGTTGAAAGACCTCAATGTGAGACAGGAGTCCATCAAAATCCTAAAGGAGAACACAGGCAGCAACCTCTTCGACCTCAGCCACAGCAACTTCTTCCTAGAAACATCGCCAAAGGCAAGGGAAGCAAGGGCAAAAATTAACTATTGGGACTTCATCAAGATAAAAAGTTTTTGCACAGCAAAAGAAACAGTCAACAAAACCAAAAGACAACCGACAGAATGGGAGAAGATATTTGCAAATGACATATCAGATAAAGGGCTAGTATCCAAAATCTATAAAGAACTTATCAAACTCAACACCCAAAGAACAAATGATCCAATCAAGAAATGGGCAGAAGACATGACCAGACATTTTTCCAAAGAAGACATCCAAATGGCCAACAGACACATGAAAAAGTGCTCAACATCGCTCAGCATCAGGGAAATCCAAATCAAAACCTCAATGAAATACCACCTCACACCTGTCAGAATGGCTAAAATTAACAAGTCAGGAAACAACAGATGTTGGCGGGGATGCGGAGAAAGGGGAACCCTCCTACACTGTTGGTGGGAATGCAAGCTGGTGCAGCCACTCTGGAAAACAGTATGGAGGTTCCTCAAAAAGTTGAAAATAGAGCTACCATACGACCCAGCAATTGCACTACTGGGTATTTACCCCAAAGATACAAATGGAGGGATCCAAAGGGGTATGTGCACCCCGATGTTTATAGCAGCAATGTCCACAAAAAAAAAAAAAAAAAAAAAAAAAAAAAAAAAAAAAAAAAAAAAAATATACAATGGAATATCATGCAGCCATCTAAAGGAATGAAATCTTGCCATTTGCAATGACGTGGATGGAACTGGAGGGTAATATGCTGAGCGAAATAAGTCAATCAGAGAAAGACATGTATCATATGATCTCACTGATATGAGGAATTCTTAATCACAGGAAACAAACTGAGGGTTGCTGGAGTGGTGGGGGGTGGGAGGGATGGGGTGGCTGGGTGATAGACATTGGGGAGGGTATGTGCTATGATGAGCACTGTGAATTGCATAAGACTGTTGAATCACAGACCTGTACCTCTGAAACAAATAATACATTATATGTTAAAAAAAAAAAAAAAGAAGAAGATAGCAGGAAGGGAAAAATGAAGGGGGAAATCAGAGGGGGAGACAAACCATGAGAGACTATGGACTCTGAGAAACAAACTGAGAGTTCTAGAAGGGAGGGGGGTGGGGGGATGGGTTAGCCTGGTGATGGATATTAAAGAGGGCACGTACTGAATGGAGCACTGGGTGTTATATGCAAACAATGAATCATGGAACCCTACATCAAAAACTAATGATGTAATGTATGGTGATTAACATAACATAATAAAATAAAATAAATTTAAAAACAAAGAAAGAAGCAGTCTCTTAATTATAGGGAACAAACTGATGATTGTTACCAGAAGGGAGATGGGTGGGGGTTTGGGGGGAAATAGGGGATGGGGATGAAGGAGTGCACTTGTTTTGATGAGCACCGGGTGTTGTATGGAAGTGCTGAATCATTATATTGTACACCTGACATTGATATTACACTGTATGTTAACTATACTGGAATTAAAATTAAAAAAAATAAAGTTTTCATGGCTCATGCCAGTGTTTAAATCTATTCAAACCAAAGACCCTTTTTAAAATGAAATATTTTGCTTTATCATATTCATAGGTCATATCACTCACCTACATAGGTTAATCTAAAATATCATAGACATTTTAACAATGTTTATTCTTCCAACCCATGAGCATGGAATGTTTTTCTATCTTTTTGTGTCTTCTTCAATTTCTTTCATGAGTGTTCTGTAGTTCCTAAAGTATAAATCCTTTACCTCTTTGGTTAGGTTTATTCCGAGGTATCTTATGGATTTTGGTGCTATTGTAAATGGAATTGTTTCTCTAATTTCTCTTTCTACAGTTGCATTGTTAGTGTATAAGAAAGCAACTGATTTCTGTGCATTGATTTTGTTTCCTGCCACATTACTGAATTGCTGAATGAGTTCTGTATTTGGGCATGGGGTCTTTTGGATTTTCCACATAAAGTATCATGTCATCTGTGAAGAGAGAGTTTAACTTCTTCTTTGCCAATTTGATACCTTTTATTTCTTTTTGTTGTCTGATTGCTGTTGCTAGAACTTCTAGTACTATGTTGAACAAAAAGATGGAAAAACATTCCATTTTCATGGATCAGAAGAATAAACATTGTTAAAATGTCTATGCTACCCAGAGCAATCTATACCTTCAATGCCATCCTGATCAAAATTCCAATGACATTTTTCAAAGTGCTGGAACAAACAATCCTAAAATTTGTATGGAATCAGAAAAGACCCCGAATCACCAAGGAAATGTTGAAAAAGAAAAACAAAGCTGGGGGCATCACGTTGCCCGATTTCAAGCTATATTACAAAGCAGTGATCACCAAGACAGCATGGTACCGGCACAAAAACAGACATACAGACCAATGGAACAGAATAGAGAGCCCAGATATGGACCCTCAACTCTATGGTCAAATAATCTTCAACAAAGCAGGAAAAATATGCAATGGAAAAAAGACAGTCTCTCAATAAATGAAGCTGGGAAAATTGGACAGCTATACACAGAAGAATGAAACTCGGCCATTCTCTAACACCATACACAAAGATAAACTCAAAATGGATGAAAGACCTTAATGTGAGACAGGAATCCATCCAAATCCTAGAGGAGAACATAGGCAGTAACTTCTTTGACATTGAGCACAGCAACTTCTTTCAAGATACATCTCCAAAGGCTAGTGAAGCAAAAGCAAAAATGAACTTTTGGGACTTCATCAAGATAAAAAACTTCTGCACAGCAAAGGAAACAGTCAATAAAACAAAGAGGCAACCCACAGAATGGGAGAAGATATTTGCAAATGACACTACAGACAAAGCACTGATTTCCAAGATCTATAAAGAACTTCTCAAACTCAACACCGAAAAAACAAATAATCAAGTCAAAAAATGAGCAGAAGACATGAACAGACACTTCTCCAAAGAAGACATACAAATGGCTAAAAGACACATGAAAAAATGTTCATCATCATTAGCCATCAGGGAAATTCAAATCAAAACCACATTGAGACACCACCTTACACAAGTTAAAATGGCAAAAATTGACAAGGCAAGAAACAACAAATGTTGGAGAGGTTGTGGAGAAAAGGGAACCCTCTTACACTGTTGGTGGGAATGTAAGTTGGTACAGTCACTTTGGAAAACAGTGTGGAGGTGCTTCAAAAAATTAAAAATAGAGCTACCCTCTGACCCAGCAATTGCACTCCTGGGTATTTACCCCAAAGACACAGATGTAGTGAAAAGATGGGCCATATGCACCCCAGTGTTCATAGCAGCAATGTCCACAATAGCCAAACTGTGGAAAGAGCCGAGATGCCCTTCAACAGATGAATGGATAAAGAAGATGTGGTCCATATATATAATGGAATATTACTCAGCCATCAGAAGGGATGAATATCCAACTTTTACATCAACATGGATGGGACTGGAGGAGATTATGCTAAGTGAAATAAATCAAGCAGAGAAAGTCAATTATCATATGGTTTCACTTATTTGTAGAACATAAGGAATAGCATGGAGGACATTAGAGAAGGAAGGGAAAAATGAAGGGGGCGGAAATTGGAGGGGGAGACGAACCATGAAAGACTATGGACTCCGAGAAACAAACTAAGGGTTTTAGAGGGGAGGGTGGTGGGAGAATGGGTTAACCTGGTGATGGGTATTAAGGAAGGCATGTACTGCTTGGAGCACTGGGTGTTATACAAAAATAATGAATCGTGGATCACTACATCAAAAACTAATGATGTATTGTATGGTGACCAACATGACATAATAAAATTAAATTAAAAAAATAAAAAATCAATATAATGCCCTGGGTGTTAAATAAAGGAAAAGCAGCAAGAAGATAATTTGTAATAAAATAATAAGAACTTTCATTTTCAGTATGCAAGTGCTTAAGGCACAACCCCATGAAAGGACTTAACTAGTGCTTACACCAATACCATCTTGAATATGGCCACCGGGAGTGCACAACAACATAGGAGTATTGGATTGGTGACTGCCATGCTAGGAGTTGTGTTGCTGTTGATGTCATGATTTTTCTAAAATGATGAACAGCCCTTGGTAAAATTTCAAATACAAAATGTACAATTTTCTTTTTGACTCATATAATGGTTGCATTCTTGGAAAATTCAGTGTCTACTAAAACTGCAAAAATATTTTCTAGATATATGTAAAAGTGAAGTTGGGGGCTCAGAAAACTACAAACAAATGTTTTACCTACAGAACTGTCTGGTGGGATATTGAAAAGTTGTACAAGATTGTCTCATACCTTCCGGGCCTCTCCCCATTGAATGCAGTAACACCCAATCTCCATAATTATCAAAAAGTCCTACAAATTTCCAAAATGTTCCCTAGGGGGCGGTACCCTCCATGGAGAACTATTGGTTAGACTTTTGATGACTTAAAGATGACATTTCTCCAGAATAAATCAACATGGGTAAGAGTTGTCATTGGCAAGCAAATGTCTGTAGTCTTATACGTGTGTGAAGAAGTAAGTTTGCGATGGGGATGGGGCATACTAAGGGAAGGTAGCCTTCATTCGCCTGGACTCACGCAAGGCTGTCCCCACACAATGACACAGTAAGAGGAGACTTGAGATTTTGGCAGTCTGTGTGGTGGTGACTCAGTTATAAGGACACACACTGATACTTGACCTGAGTGTGCTAGAATCCAATAACTTAGAAGTGGATCTGCCAGAAAACACACAGGATAGATTTTTGGAAGCTACGTTGGAAACTGTGATTGGCTGAGGTAGAGCAAGCCATGCTTTCCAACATCCCGTCAGGCAGACTTCTCTGGAGCCTGTGTATGCTGGGACATTCTTAGACTTCTGCCCTCAGCCAAACTTTCCCACTTCCTTCCATCTCTTGCTAAATGAGAAAATCGCTACTTCTGGGGATTAAAAGCTTCCCAACTACTTGGAAATTGTGACGGTGACTTGTAGTTCATGAATCATGAGGGATTACCATGGGGCCTCACAAAGACCCGTGGATGTGCACTAAAGATAGACACCAAAAAACGCATCAGTAGTGTGGAGAGAAGTTCTTTATTTTCCCATTTTGAACACTTTCCGTTTTAAAGCTATAAATAATGTCTCCTTTCCTTTTCAAATAATGTTCTTGTAGGGAACCTTCATATTGCTGCACACATGTGCATTCGGATACTTACTTTAAATGCCATTTGCCACTGAGGAGAGTTAGGTCCTAATTCTTGTTGCGCCCACACATCCTGGGGAGGGACTGGTGGCATGGCTCCCAACTCGTGAAAGAGGTAACAGGTAATTACACACTGGCCTCAGGGAAGTTCTCATATGTGCATTAGGCTGCTTCCTTTGGCTGCAAGGGGAGGATTCTTGGGGAGTTCTGAACTGAGTTACAGCAATATTTGAGAGCCAGAATTAGGGAAAACACGTTATGATGACTTTCACCATGTCAGAACTACCAATATTTAAAGGTCTTTCATGAAAACAGTTGGTAAATATAATTACTGGTATAAAATATTCCAGTTTAACCACCCACCATTAAAGGAAAAACTTGAACTGAAAATCCTGATGTCAGGAAATATAATATAAATTTCAAGATAGTGGTTTGCCTTGTTGGAAAACCCACAAGCTTCAGGATCCAGCAGGCCTGTGTTAAAATCTTGGCTCCTCTATTTACCAGCCAAGAGGCCTGAAAGCTAATTCTCTCTGAGTTTCAGGTTCTTAATCTGAAAAATGTGGCTCAAAATATTTACTTTGTGAAGTGTGTTTTGCACAAGGTTAGCTGTGAGAGAGAAAGAGGGAGATATGGTTAGAGACCAGACTGAAAATTTTATCACCAGCAAGGCATAATAATAAGGAAATTAATTTATTACACTCTGTTAATGTTTCCAAACTAAGTGTTTATTTAGCTAGGACATTATGTCTTGATAATGGCACCCCCTAAAAGAGAAAGCATTAATGTTGCAAATATAATTACTTATCAGAAGTTTTGCATCACACACTATGCAGTTAAGTTTGATTATCACCCATTTGAGTGGGTCAAAATCAGCGGTTCTCAGTAATTTGGGAGGAACATCCCCTTGAGAATCCTATGAGAGATCATCAACAAATGCACGTATCTTCATATATCCACAAAAGTTTGTATACAACTTTTAGCACACTAATTCACAGACCACTGAATTCTGTATAAGGATCTCAAGGGTCTGTGGACCTTGTATCTGAAATCCCCAAATACATGCTTATTAAGAGATAGCTTTTACATTTGGGCTTCTTAATTTTTATCATCACTGCCAGAATTTAATTTTACTTTAAGCTAACATATACAACAAATTGCCCATTAAAAGAGAGCAGAGATCATGGAAAAAAGAAATCTGCTCCAAAAGTATGTATTGTCTGTGTTTGCTCTCTGCACATGCTTGTGAGGGAAGAGGGAAATATTTCAGAGAAGTGTTTATGATATCGGGCATTTGTAATGAGCTGTAGTTTGAATATCCCCTAGAGCAGTTCGCTTTGTCCCATTGCTGGGAATGATTTCTTACAGGGTCCAGTTACTTGCAAAAGAGAAGGGATGAGTCATGGAGGACTTGAGCTATTACACAAGATGGACTCGGGGAACTTGGTTTCCTGGTGGCTTTGTTGTTGTTAGACAGTTGCTCTAGAGAGGGCTGGAAAGGAGAGGGTCTGTAGCCTGCTTGCTGTCCAGAAAGAGATTTTCCCTCAACTGGAGATTCTTGTGAAGCCTACTCCCTAGAAGGGTGATGCTTAGTCATCTTTCATACCTTTCGTTGATTGCTTTGACTGGATCTGGGCCTCTCTGGATTGGCCTCGTTGTGGGAGGGTTTTATTTGGGCTGAGCTGGAGGACTCCAAGGCCAGTTATGGAAGCGAGGGCACTTTGGGGAAAGAACACCTACCAGTGGCCTTGGATAAAGTCACTTTCCCCTCAGGCTTTTAGTGTTCTCACTGTGAAAATATCTGAAGCAAGAATGTCATCTCCACAGTTCACCCATTTAGTGATTTCATTCAATTCAACAAATATTTATTAAGAGACATTTGCCAGGAATGTCCTAGGCACTTGGAACAGATCAGCAAACAAAATAAACAAAAATCACTGTCCCCCCTGGAAGGCATTGCTGGGCTGTGGGGTTGGTTGGGGAGTATTGGGAATTATAATTGTTCATAGAGTGGTCATTGAGAAGGAGATACTTTGGGAAAGACGTGAAGAGGGAGATGGGGCAAAGCTTCCAGGCAAAGAGAACAACCAGCACAAAGTTCCTGAGGCTGGGGCGCAGTCCTCAGAGGGGCCGGGAGGGACCCAGTGTTGCTGCAGCTGTGCAAGCAGGTGGGGAGGAGGAGGAGCCTATCAGGTCACAGACACAACGGGAGGTAGATACAGCTCATAGACACCCCTGTTGGCCAATGGAGCTTGGACCAGCTTTTGGTCCCATTTACCCCTTGAGCCATGACTGATGCCCTCAGCATTGAACAGTGTGCAAAATAAGCTGACTAGGCCTATGTTAACTCATGTAAGAAGAACAGATGAACGTCATCTTTCTATGTTATGATGTTTGGTTCAACAGGATTTTAATGTCCTGAGTGCCCAGTAGTAAAGCTTCTGAGGCTGCAGTACTTTGCTTTCCTTCCATGAAATCCCATTCCTCTGCATGAGGGACTCCTGGAGTTTCACACAGGCTCAAAAATGACCATGTCAGTCCTTCTGGCTTGCCACAGAGTCCTTTTTCTTTTTCATTTCCAAGCTCACCAGTATCACGTAGAGCAAGGCATTGACCAGGGGTGTTCTCGACCTCGTCACATGGGGATCTAAGCCCAATGTCAGTTACTTGATGGAATAGGCCCTCTCCTGAGGGTTAGTGATTCTGTCACACACTCTCAGCTGGGACCCTTGTTGTAGAAGCCTCTGGAATGGCACAATGGTTGGAGTAAAAACCAAAACAAACATCCTACATTGACTGTGTTTTACCATGCACTTTCAGCTTTATGAGGAATTGTGTAAGTTGGGCTAGTCACCCAAGTTTTCTGTGTGTGAAAAATGGGAATCATCAGAGCGTCTTGTCCTTACTCATGGCGCTTTTGTAAAGAGTAAATGACAGTACATATAAAGCACTTAGCACAGTGTCTAGAACATAAGTGCTTGATAAACGTATTTTTAAAGCCTTCCAAATTTTCTGGAACAGTGCTAATGTAAGATATTCTCTCATGGGTGCCTTCAGAAACAGGTGTTAAGTGGAAGTTAGTACAATGTCTTTGTAAAAAAAAAAAGTTGGTGGTCTTTATGGAGAGATTTATTTAAGAGTTTTTATCCTGTGATACAAAATTTCTGCTTTTGGCTATGCTATGGATGTTTTCAGAAGGGTGAACAAATATATGTATGAATGTTTAACACAATATTTTTGTTACAGTATTTTTAATAATAGCAAAAAACTGGTGGCAATTTAAATGTTCAATGACGTGTGGTGGGTAAAAATAATTATGACATTTGCAAAGATAGACTATTATACAGGATTACAAATAAGATTTACACAGAATCTTCAATGACATGAGAAAATCTTTATGACATAGCTTTAATTAGAAAATTCAGGATGCAAAACTATATGTAATACATATATAATTATATATATTATATATAAAATACAGTGTATTACTCAACTTGATAAAAAATTATCCTCTTTTTAGAGACAAAAACTGAAGAGAAATATGAATCCAAATGTTAATAGTGGTTATTTCTGGATGGGGATTGCAGATATTTTGTTTCTTCTTTGACCTTTCTTTAATCTCTAAAATTAACATGGATTCTTTTTTTTTAAGCAGGAAAAAAAAAAGCAATGTACTTTATTTTTAAATAGTGTGGGCAGTGCACACATACTTATCAGACCATGTGTCTGGAATTTTAGTTGGAAAATATGGTTACAGTAAATATAGGTCAGCTACTTTCCAAGAGTTTTTAATTGGAAACTTTTTAAAAACTTCAGGATAAATTATTCCTGGGCTGGATCTGGATGTGAAGGGAAAATAAAATTTTAAAGGAGCTGGATAAATGCCTTGAACCTCCCCACATACAAGTAACTCTCCTCTTGGCATTTGTCAGGGTGAGGTTTCTTCTGTTTCTTGTTTTGAAAAATAGCTCAGAGGCCTAAAGGGTCATGTGGGCCACGGGACAAATGTTGATCTTCAGTGAAAGTGACTTTCCTCAACTTTGTTGCTGTGATGTCAGTGGTGACAGTAGGAAATGTAGACAGAAACTGCTTCCTAGGGGAAGGGGCAGACCTTAGCAGGCAGGGCTAAATCAGGGAACCCCGTCTCACTCTCTGCTGCTTGGCCCTTTGGTTTCAACCCTGGGACTTCAGAATCCATCAAAATCCTAGAGGAGAACACAGGCAGCAACCTCTGTGACCTCAGTCTCAGCAACTTCTTGCTAGACACATCTCCAAAGGCAAGAGAAACAAAAGCAAAAGTGTTTTGCACAACAAAGGAAATGGCCGACAAAACTAAGAGGCAACCTACAGAATTGGAGAAAATATTTGCAAATGTTTTATCAGAAAAAGGGCTAATATACAAAATCTATATCAAACTCAACACCCCAAAAAACAAAAAAATCTAGTCAAGAAATGGGCAGAAGACATGAACAGACATTTCTCTAAAGAAGACATACAAATGGCTAACAGACACATGAAAAAATTGCTCAATATCACTCAGCATCAGGGAAATACAAATCAAAACCTCAATGACATAACCACCTCACACCAGTCAGAAAGGCTAAAATTAACAGGTCAGGAAACAACAGATGTTGGCAAGGATGTGAGAAAGGGGAACCCTCCTATACTGTTGGTGGGAATGCAAGCTGGTGCAGCCACTGTGGAAAACAGTATGGATGTTCCTCAGAAAGTTGAAAAGAGAGCTATGCTATGACCCAGCAATTGCACTACTGGGTATTTATCCAAAGGATACAAACATAGTGATCTGAAGGGGCACGTGCACCCCAATGTTTATTGCAGCAATGTCCACAATAGCCAAACTATGGAAAGAGCCCAGATGTCCATCAACAGATGAATGGTTAAAGAAGATATATATATATATATATATATATATAATGGAATATTACTCAGCCATCAAAAAAGAATGAAATCTTGCCATTTGCAACAACGTAGTTGGAACTAGAGGGTATTATGCTAAGCGAAATAAGTCAGTTAAGAGAAAGACACACCATATGATTTCACTCATAGGTGGAATTTCAGAAACAAAACAGATGAACGTAAGGGAAAGAAAAATAAAATAAGATGAAAATAGAGAGGGAGGGAAACCATAAGAGACACTGAACTCTAGGAAACAAACTGAGGGTTGCTGGAGGGGAGGTGGGGGGGATGGGGTAACTAGGGGATGGGCATTAAGGAGGGCACGTGATGTAATGAACACTGGGTGTTATATGAATATGAGGAATGATTAAATTCTACCCCTGAAACTAATAATACAGTAAATGTTAACTAAACTGAATTTAAACAAAGAATAAAAAAAAATGCTGGGACTTCGAGAACTCACAGGGAAAGAACAACTGTAAGAAGTGGCTGGATTAGGCAGCAGCTCTTTCTGCTCACGGGTCCGGTCCCTGTGCTTTAATAAACCATCCTTTTGCACCAAAGATGTCTCAAGAATCCTTTCTTGGTCGTCGGCTCTGGAACTCACCCCACTGAATTTCACCTATATTCCAATACCCCATCAAAGAAGAGCACCCCCTGGACTTAACACCACCCACTCCAGATTTCCCCACCAGTATCTCTCCCCTTAGTGTGAGACTCCATCCCTACGATGACTTCACATCAACAGATGATTCTTACCACCCACAGAGATACTTCCTGACTTCCTGTCAGCCTTAGATTCAGCTGCCTCCCCTTTCGTAACTCCCCTAGGTAGGGACATCTCTACACCCCTATTCAGCAGGAGGACGTTACAGAAAATGAGACCTTCTGCCTTCAACAACCTTAGATTTAAGGGTCAAAATTGCTCAGGGAGGAAATGAGGGGGCAGAAGGGGCTAGCTGAAGACAAAGCATAAGCACAACCTCTCCCACCTCCCCCCCCCCCCCAACTCTGGGTGGGACGTGTGTGACATTCTTCCAGGAATCTCCCGACTGTTTTAATGTTAATACCTTGCTGGGGGAGAAACAACCTGACAATGGTGCTGGTATCTGGTATCAATCCTCTTTAGCATATGAAAGGTCTTTTGAAACCTCCCTTTTCCTTACTTGAGCCAACACCCATGCTTTAATAAACGACCATTTTTCACCAAAAAAAAAAAAAAAAAAAAGAAGTGGCTGGATTAGACATAACAACAGTAGCAGCATGGGGTCTAGTGTGGATCCTCATTCCAACATATTAACTGTAAAAAAGACATCTATGAAACAATTGGGGGAATTTGAATATCAAAGGGATACTAACTGGTTATAAGGAATCCTTGTTAAAATTTGTTAGGTCTTATACTGTTATGGTGATCATGTGAAAAAAATGCTATCAGTTAGGGATGCCTTCTGAAGTATTTATAGCAAAATGACATGATAATCTGAGATATGCTTTCACATAGTCCAGAAAAAGGTGTGTGTGTGAGAGAGAGAGACAGAGAGAGGAGAGAGAGAGAGAGGGAGAGAGAGAAGGGGAGAGAGAGAAGGGGGGAGAGAGAGAAGGGGAGAGAGAGAGAAGGAGAGAGAGAGAGAGAGAGAGAGAGAAGGGGAGAGAGAGAGGAGAGAGAGAGGGAGGGAGAGAGAGAAAGGTGTGGGAAAAGCAAAGGAAGACCAGCAAAATATTGGGAAAATTGTTAAAACCGGATAATGGAGAAATGAGGGCTCCCGAACATTTTTTCCCTGTTCTTCTCTATGCTCAGAATTTTCCATAATAAAAATGCATTTCTCCCCCTCTCAAAGTCAGTATTGATTTGATTAGACAACAGGATCAACACAGGAGCTCCACGACGCCCCGGGCCAAGCATCACACACAGGAACTCTGAGTAGCACATCCCACTTCCCTGATCTCCCAGAGCACGCTGCCCACTGCAAACAGGTCTGCAGTGTTAGATTCCGAGAGAAACTCCCACGGGCCCCAGTCTGAGCAGTCAGCCCGGGAAGGTGGCGGCCTCTTCTCTCCGCCTGAGATCTGTCTCCATTTTTGCAATTAACATAATTTGAAAGATTAATGAATGGTTCTGTTTGCCCAGTGGTCCACATTTTACACGCAGCGTAAACACCGTTGGTGGCCCAGGGTGCTTGCCTATCTCGGGCAGTTCCCTGCCAGTCGTAGACTTGCTCAGTGGGAGCCGATAGAGGGCAGGTGGTGTCCTAGGCAGGGAGCATCTCCAGCAGGGAGCCGCCTTCCCACGGGGACAGCCTCGCCACTCAGGTGCTCTGCGTTTGGGCTTCTTTACCCACCTTCACATCGTCTGAGCCAGGAGAAAAAAAAAACACTTGGTTTTCTTCTGACCCTTAGAATTTATTTCCGAAGTTAAGGCCGCTGAAAAGTCTCCCTCCTGTCTTTTTTCTTTCCCTGCTTTGGAAACCATGGTCCCTTTTGTTCTCTTTGGAGTTTCACCTGAATTGCTGGCACACTTGGTTGCAGGGCCCAGACCAGACTGGCCCCACTAATACAGAGGCTTCCGTTTCAGCACCCAGCCATTTATTTCTAGGAGTGACACCTCTGGGAGTCCTTGGAAAACAGGCGAGCCTCCAGACAAGTGTACAGCATTCATATCAACACTTGCTACAGAGCCCCTGTTCATGGCAAGGCATAAATTCATCGTTCATTCCTGTTTGCGGGCCCAGGAGTTTTGGCTGGGTAAATCATAGCACTGCCAGATTAGTAGGAATCTTAGGGGGAGTATTTACTCCAGCGCCCAAATCTACCCACGCATCAAATAGAATGGTAATGAAGTCATGAAGGGTTTCATGATTTGAACATCTTTTAGGGCTGAAAAGTGATGCTGACCTGCAGGTACCTACTCTGGGTACAAGTGGATCTTGACTTCATTTAAAGTGGCAGGTGTAGGGGCCAAGCTGCCCAAATTTAGCTTAGACCACAGCATAAGGGGAAATGTTCAATATTTTCCCCATTATCTCTGCATCTAATGTATTTTCATGATCAAGCACCATATGTACAAAATGATTCAATTCTTCCTTATAATGTTTCCTTCATTATTTCTTTATACAGGCAAGAGCCTTTAAAGTTCTGCTCTTTGCATATAAAAAAAGTAATGGTTTCTGTCACTTCTGGTTGAACAAATTAGAAACTTATACAAAATTCTTGGCAATAGCAAGATAGTGTGCTTAAAACTGGTGGAAACAGATAGGTTTTTAAGCATATGTTTTATAAACATTATGAAATCACTTATCCGATAAGTTAATCCAGTAAAATAAACCACATTTTTCTTAAGTGTATTTTAGAATATGAAGAGGGCCAAAATGTATACAAGAACTAAATTATTCAATAGCCACTTTTTTTTGCTATTGGTTAAGAAAACTTCAACTGTTTTGGAATAGACATTTGTCTGAAAATGTATATCAAAACTGGCTATTTAAAGCTTTTCTTCACATTTATCTTTATATTAATTTTTCTTTGTATTTTCTGGCCTTGACTTTGTTTCTCATGTACTCTTTGATAATAGGTATATGAAACTAAATCGGATATAACTGGAGCCAGCTAAGTATTTTCCCTAAAGATTTATGTATGAACAAAGAAGCTAATAATCTATTTGGAGATGGACATCCAATTCAAAATGGATTAAGATAATAGCACACTGTGGATTAGTAAGTTGATATACACATACAGCTGTCTGGGTATAAGTTGAACCTTTGGATCAAGTTTAAAGGAGGTGAAATTTATCCCTATCATTGTCTTTCTTATCACCAGATGGCAGTGAATATTAAAGACATCCAATAAATCCTACCTATGTATTAGTTAACCATATCACCCTCCGGTTGGTAATACCTTCTTTCAGTTCAAGTGCACGAATCTGTAGAACAATGGCACCTAACCATTCTTTCCTGTGGCCTTCAAATCACAGTGTGTTGGTGGGTGTAATCAGCACTTACGCGTTTCTGTGCCTCTGCTTGAGTGTAATAATGCTGGGGTTCTTTGTGCATGAAGGAAACAAGTGCACAGAGGAAAACAGTATGGATTGTAATCTTAAACAGCTTGGATTGGAATCCCACCTTCACCTTCACCTTGGGCAGGATATTTAAACTGAGTCTCTCGTCTGTAAAATGGAGAGAATGACACATAAATTTCAGTGGGTTGTGGGGATGAGTGGGCACCTTCTCTGTCCAGTGTTGTACATAATGGGTAAACAACAAATGGTAGCTGTACTTATCACTATGATTATTAATTCACAAATGTGATTTGCTCAGTTGCTAGGTGCTGGTGATAAAAAAAGATGAATAACAGAATCATGGTACTCTAAAAGCTTCTAATCAAATTGGAGGAGAAACAGATCATTTTAATGCAATGTGGTAAGTGACCTCATAAAGGGCACACCCCTAAGGAGTGTGAAAACTGGGACATCTGTGGTCATAAGACAAGAACCAACCAAAGACAAAATGCCAATGACTATGGCTGGTGCCAGCATCTCAGGAGAGAGAAGACCTAAGCTAGGATTGACCAAATGATACCGTCACAGTGAACACAGAGGGCCCAAAGCTCAAAGATGAGGTGATGTGGAGGACTGCAAAGGAGAGTATTTTGGGTCAGGGAGGGAGGGTATTTTGGGGTCAGGTTTCTTATAGGAGGGACTCCTTCCAGTGTACTAGTCAAACGATTCCATAAGGGAGGCAAGGATTGAGCTGAGTGTTGAAGTGTGGATTTTATTTCAAGAGATAGGGAAGGGAAATGGTGCCATTTACAGGCAATTGGTGGAATGGGCAAATTTGTAAGGATAGGATCAGGACAAAGAAGTTGATCAGAAAGATAAGTTAGCACAGGAACTTGAAGAACATTGAATATCTGGCTCATGTGTTTGGCTCTTATTCCATGGGTAAAGAACAGGAGTGGAAGCCACTGGGGGTGGGATCCCAACTACAAAGCTCGTGCAGAGCAGGAGTGCACCTGTGCAGTGTGAATGCCAGAGACAGGATCATGACAGAGGCATGGAGAGGAAGGGACAGAACAGGAGATATTTTGAAAAAATGACCAAGAGACCTGGGTATCTGACTAGATGTGGAAGTTCAGGGGTGGTGGGAGGTAGAGGGGAGTCTAAGATTTTTCACTAAGTAATTATTTTTTTTAAAAGATTTTATTTGTTTGACAGAGAGAGACACAGTGAGAGAGGGAACACAAGCAGGAGGAGCAGAGAGAGAGAAGCAGGCTTCCCACTGAGCAGGGAGCCCGATGCGGGGCTCGATCCCAGGACCCTGGGATCATGACCTGAGCCAAAGGCAGACGCTTAACGACGGAGCCACCCAGGCGCCCCTTCACTGAGTAATTATTAAAAGGGGTGGTGGCTTCACCAGAAAATAGTGACATTGTAGGGGCAGGGAGCTGGACTTGGTAATGATATATTGATGCACTTGGCTTTAGCATGAAAGTCATGACAGGTCATCCAATGAGCTATGGTCAGAATATGTTTGGAGGTGCAGGCATGGAGGTCAGGAAAGAGGCCTTGGCTTGAGTTCAGATCCTTGTAGGAGAGAAGGTACCAGCAAGGACCATCTCCCCTCTGCATGCACGGTGTATGTGCAAACTCACTCACTCATTTTTTGCTCTTCATTCACTCATTGATTCATTTGCTTTTTATTTATCCATCCATTAGTTCATTCACTCATCATATCCTTACTGGAATCCCTCCTCAGTGCCAGGTATCATAATGCTATGGATCAAAGGGGCCAGACACAATGCTGCCCCCTAAAGCTCACTGTTGGAAATCCCAATTGTGGCTCGTAAGCACCTTGGCTTTCACCAGCTTCTCCCTTCACTGCTGCCTCAGGTTCTTTTTCTGTAGCCAACAGCTGCCAATGCAAGATGTAGAATCAAAATGTTTCAGGTTTGCTTCCCATGGAAGGGAATATGGAGTTACATTTTCTAAACATTCTAGGACATTTCTTTCTTTTAAATTTAAAATAGATAGAAAGGATATTTGCCAGGGTGGAAAAAGCTAGTTTTCCAGACAGTGATCATATTTGAGTTGGACTCCCAAGTAAGTAGAACCCAAAGGTATTATCTTCCTGGAAGTTATCTGCTGAAGACACACTGTCTTTGGGGCTGAATCCCCCCCCCACACACACAGGCAGGTGTAGTCCTGCTCTTCAACGGGCTTTGGGGAACAGGGCTTGGGAACTGGGCCCCACAGGGTAGACATGCCTGTGAAAGACTTTCTGGGTTCGGAATCCTAGCTTTGTCCCTGTGCTTGTTTTTGCACATGAATCTTCTCTTCATGCATCTGGTCAATAGTTTATTCCCAAGAATGTGAAGTCATTGTTGGCCAGAGAAAGCCAGCCCTTGGAATTCGGTCTTTAACTCCTGCGTGAGTGTCTGGTTGTCTGGATTCCTTGTGTCCTCGGTGTCCCGGGGTTTGTCTCCAAGCAGGGCAGGTGCCAGGGGACAGGACCGTGGGTAGACCAGGTGACCTGAGGAGGGACCTGCAGAGTTTTCTGCTGTGGTGTCATGACTCATAAATATGATCTTTGTTTGTTTCATGTGCCGCCAGGAGTGCCTACAGTGGTGCTTTTTCCTGCCTCTTTTAAGCACTTATTTTCCCTCTTCCCCATAATTAGTCAGTCTTTGTTACCTGGGAAGGGGCTGTGTACTGAGCCATTAGAATTATTTCTTGAGAGCTTTTGGAAGACCCCAGGCCCCTTGTGGCACTTGCTGGGGACAGAGCTTTCAAACTTCAGGAGACACAAATCACATTGTATTCTGGCTGAATTTTGCCCCCTTGGAGTGCACCTGCCCAGAACGTGAAGTGATCAGTGCCTCCTGCTGTCATGTGATCAGGGGCGGGAGAAGACCTCGCTCCACAGGGTGGGGTTGCAGGACCTCCTGAAGCACAGTCTCCACTTGTTAACATGCAGGAAGGAGCTCCTGGTTGGGGAGGAGTGTCTCTCCAACCCATTGGATGTCCCTTGAGCTCTGCGATGGGGACTTTCACCCCCTTTCCACCAACCCCTCACAGTATAGCACCTAGCTGTAAAAAACATGAAACATGAAAGACACATGTTGTGGGTTGAACCACAGAAGTGTATGAGCCCCTATGAGAGATGGGATGACAGAAGCAGCTTAGATTATGCCCCAGTTACCTAGTGCTGTGTAACAAAGTATCCCACAGCCTCGTGGCATAGAAGAAGAAGCATTTTATTATGCTTATGGATTCTGTGCAGCTGAAATTTAAATGTGGCACACTGTGGAGACTGGTCTCTGCTCCACGGTGTCTGAACCTCAGCTGGAAAGACCAGAATGTCCGAGGGGACTCAAGTAACTGGCTCTGGGGTCCTTTGGAGCCTTCTCCACACACATGTCTGGTGCCTGAGTTAGTTCTGGGATGCCATGAAAACTGGGCTCAAGGGGTTCCCCATTAGAGTGTCTCCAAGCACGGTGGCTCCAGGGTGGTCGGGCTTGTGACTTGGAGGGTCAGAGCTCTAAGAGTGTGTGTTCTGGTAAATGAGTCCTTCTACACCCAGCCTTGGAGACCACTTCCAGCATCTTCCATCAGTCAGGCAGTCACAGAGCTGCCACAGCCCCGGGGAGAGAGGCCTCACCTTCTGTGGAAAGAATGTCAAAGCATTTGAGGCCGTGCATTAGAACTGCCGCAGAGCCCACCTGAAGGAAGAATCTCTCTCAGTATTGGAGACAGGGCAGGGACATAGGTGGGGAAAAAGGAGGACGTCCTGTGGCCATAGAAGGCAAATGGAGATTTTTCTTAAAAATTGATTAACTTCTGGGGCACCAATCCTGAGTTCTAAGCTTCTTTGCCCTTCCCACTTCCAGATAGAGGAGCGGAGAGGGCTCCAGTTGAGTAAGGGGGCGGTGCCATCCCTGGGGCTGCCCAGAGTCTCGGTACAGATGCTTACCTTGCCCTCTGAGCACAAGTTCAGACCTCCAGTCCCATCAACCTGAGAACTGTGAAGAATTCACGTTCAAAACTTCCTACTAAATCTCCTTCTGGTCCCCCCAAAGGTCAATACTTCCCATGACTATTCTGAATCAGGGACAGGATCCTCCTAGCCCCTCCCCTGGGGCGGTGATGAAGCAGACTCAATGCACCGCCACAGGTGGTGGGCTTCTGTTCCGATGTTCCTCCCTCGTCCCTGAGGATCAGAATTGACTCAAGAAGGGCATCTGGGGAGACTTGTGCTCAAAGTCCCACACCTGACCTATGGCCCTGGAGGAAGCTTATATTTGTTTGACCTTTTATCTGAAACACCATGGGGATTTTCAATTTCCGGTTTGGGACTGCGTGCCTGTGAAGTTCATCGTCAGCTGACTTCCCATCCAGGAGCACCACTCGAGATGCATTAGGGATGGACTTTATCATCTGTGCAGGATCATGACTGTGAAAGAACTGAAGAAGAAAACATTGGAGCTATTTTGGGTAGCATCTTTTTTTTTTGGACTCCAATAATTTTTAGTTCCCTAAGATTTACCAGCTTCGTTTGGCCGTCTGTTCGGATGTGCTTGTCACTGGAAAAGCATTCTACCTTTAGAAGGTCGGGCCCAGGAATGTCCTCAGTGAGAGCAGCATGACTTAGAATGGAATCTTTGCTTCTTACTCACACTTGCAACTTGAATCTCCCAGGAGAGGCAGCTGACTTGGGGCCGGAAAATATCGCAGGAAGGCTATTCTGAGCTATGTTCAAGCTGCTTTCAGAGCTCAGGAGGCCCTTATCAGCTTCTGGAGCTTTAAGTAACAGGCCTCCTGGGCACCACGCTTGAAGTGTCATGAAGAAAAGCCTTCCAGCTGTTGTCCTATAGAGAGTTCACTTATATCCTGAGGGAAATCCAAGCTAAAGGGGTGGGGGCGATGAAATTTAGAAGGTGAGTGAAGCGAAGGGAGGTAAGGGGAGACAGAGCAGGGCTGGGAGAAGACACAAGGATGAAGGGTGCTCAGGCTGGTCAGACACCAGACAGTGCTAGCTCACCTTTATTCCGTTATGAACAAAAATCTTAATTCTGATCGATTTGGGGGAGAAAGGAACAACTGTGCCAGCGGCCCTTACAGAAATCCTGCTCAGAGCCCTAAATTAACTCACCCTCTGCCTTTCCTTGTTCCCAGGCTCCCCTGCCCCAGGCACGTCCAGTGTTGGGTAATTAGACCCGTGGGCCTTTGGCAAAGCCAACTTCCTAATATAAAACATCCCAGGTATGAATTACAAAGTGCTTTGGGAAAAGCCATCAGCATCAGATAAGATCTTCAAGCCCCAAAGGCGTTGAGATCCCATCTTCACTCCTCCAGCCTGGCTTCCACACCACTGGTGGTGCAAATTACTTATTTATTGTATTTTTGGTGGCAGCGCACGAATCAGCCCTTCATGCACCTTTGCAAGTCATAGACAGGGAAAGCCTGAACCTCCGGGTATGATTTACCACCTACAAGAATCTCTGAAAGCACAGTGCGTTCACACACAGGAGAAAACGGCAGGTTCCAAAATTTAAAAGGAACTACAAACTACTGGTTGATCAATGGTGAGCTTCTAGATACTGTTCGGTTTCCACATAGAAGTTGATATTTCGGTCTTGGGCTTGGTTGTGAGTTGCCCAGGAGCAATAGCTCCGTATTTCTGCATTTCTGGGAGAGCCCCGTGCTAAGCCACCCCGGAAGCGCATGAGGAAGGGCCTTGGTGCTGGATGCAGGTGTGCAGAGCCAGCTTGGGGATGGGTGGCAGGGCTCGCCTGGGAAAGCAGCAGGTAGGCTCGGGAAAGCACGGGGTTTTCATGGACATGGTCTGTCCTGGAGTCTGAGGGCTACATCGTAGACCACGGATGGAGGATGGGAGCGCTCCTCCACCGAGGTGGGAGGCGTGGCCGTGTTAGCGCTGCTCTCACCAAGTGGCTACGTTCAGGTTTAGCAGAGTAAGGGCCCTGGGAGCTTTGCAATCCCTGGACCGGCTCCCACCACCTGCCGCTCTTGAGGCGGCCTGGATTCCTCCTGAGTTTCTTTGTGTTTGGGTTTTGGCATCTGCCGTTGACAAATGGGACGCACCCTACGGTCTCCTACTGCTGCTGCTCATCTCTGTTTCTGGATGTTTCCAACTCGAAAGGTGGAGGGGATTTGCTTTTAATCACTTCACATTTAAAAAAAATATGAATTTAATAACTTCCCAGTTTAAGGTTTTATTTTCTAAGGCCACTGAGTAGCCCAGTCTGACAGAATGCCTAGAAAAATAAGGTACTTAATAGACCTCGATTAATTGGCAGCCTGTGAGCTTTCAGATGTTCTCACTGTTCTCCAGAGGGGACAGGACATTACTCAGTTCCTCGGAGTACAAGGTCTTCTCCTCTCAGGAGACAGCAATTCTGGGAAAGCAGGGGCCAGGTCTGACTCACTTGCACCTTCTGGTCGTCTGGCTGAGCCCCAGGCCGACTGAGGACTCCAAGCTTGCTAAATAACTGAAGTGGAGGTGTCACCTTCAGCCCCGTGCCACTGGCTTGGATACAAGCTGTCTCTGGAAGAGGTTCTGATGGCATCAGAACACTGGCAGCCGTAAAGGCCCTGGGGTGCTTGGCGTTGTACGAAGTGCACGGGTTTGGGGTTCTGTGGAAGGTTTCCATGATGGCCACCAACATCCTGGCCTGTCCTGAGGCCTTTTGACATCTGATTTTGTCTCTCCTCTTCTCCCAAGGTGGAGTCCACTGCCCCTTCCCTGGAGTCGGGGACAGCCCTTGGTACTGCACTGACCGACAGAGGTAGAAGAAGCCATGTTAGTTCACATCCGAAGCTCGCTAGGCTTTAGCCTCCCTTTGGTTTCCATTTTCACTCTCTTGGAGCCCTGAGTGCCACAAAAAGTCCCTCTATCCTGTTGGAGAAACCTCATGAGGCAGAGAGATCCTGGAGAATGAGCCTCCAGGGGAGAAGAGAGGCCACTGAGAATGAAGGTCCACAAGCAGAGCAGACCCGGCTGAGGGCAGACATACGCATGTGGCCATCTCAGATCTCCCAGATGAGCCTGCAGCCGCCTGCGAGAAGCCAAGTAACACCCCGTGGGACAGACACAGGCCTTCTCGCTGAGCCCTGCCCCCCCAACCCGGGAACTGTGGACAAACAAAATGGTTTTTTTTTTAAGCCATCAAGTTTGGGGCTACTTTTTTACACAGCAATAGATAACACATACACTGACCTAAATTCTAATTTCAATTCTGCACTTGCTAATTGTGTGACTGTGGGCATATTTTCTTTTTTTAGCCCTTTCCTTCATGTGTAAAATAAGAAGAATAAAACCTACCTTACTAAACTAGGTAGCACACGTGTTCGGGAGCACCTTGCCAGCCACACCCCCTTATTTGGAATTGCCCACGGGCCAGGTACAGAGGCCTGGGTGGCCACTAATAGACCATGTAGTGTTGCCGTCACCCTCTTCTGTACTGGATTGGATCGGGAGCAGGCACCTAACCTGGTGGACTATTCCACAGACTCCAGTGAGCCTGTTCAGTTCTCTCTTGAGATGGGAAGCAAGAAGCCCAGAACCTAGAGTTTGCAATTAGTGGAACATGAAGGCCAGGGTCAGAGCTGCAGGTGCCAGTCACGCCTGAGCCGGAGCTAAGAGGGAGCTTGAGCTGCTAGCAGGCAGAAGAAGCTGGCCCATGCAGTGGGCGTGCAGAATGAAGGCCAGAGGAGAGGCCTGGTGGCTTCAGGGCTGGCTTGCACATTCCCGTCAGTGAGGCTCAGTTTCCCTGGCTCAGTGCTCTGGGCTCCCCGGGGACCGCTTTCCTTGGCTTGGAAGCATTGGCATCTGTTGCTGCCCACCAAGCCAGCTTTGATCCAAGGTGGAAATGTAGGTGAACACCAGACAAACAGAGGGTCAGGACCTAGTAATAATTTATTAATAATGTTCAAATCTTTTTTTTTTTTTAAGATTTTATTTATTTATTTGAGAGAGAGAATGAGATAGAGAGAGAGAGCATGAGAGGGGGGAGGGTCAGAGGGAGAAGCAGACTCTCTGCTGAGCAAGGAGCCCGATGTGGGACTCGATCCCAGGACTCCAGGATCATGATCTGAGCCGAAGGCAGTCGCTTAACCAACTGAGCCACCCAGACGCCCCTAATAATGTTCAAATCTTCAAGGCAGAATTATGTTTCTATTTTTTTCTTAAGTCATGGAAGAAGGGAACGTTTATCCACTTTTCTATCAAAATCTGTGTTCTGCCTTTTCATTAGGTATGATGGGCCTTAACCCAGTGCCCTGAGTCCCAGGGCAGACAGTGAGCTCTTTCTAAACTTCACATGGAAGCACGGGGTTTCTCCCATGAGGCCGCAGCTCTGGGGAGTGGGGAGGAGTCGGGGCTGCCCCTGCTTTGGGGTGCCCCCTCAGAAAGGGGGAACAAGGTCCACGTGTAAGCAGCTCTGGTTCCTGGTGTTTTCTGTGAATGGATCAACCAGAACAGGATTTTCCAGATTTGCAGGCTCTCAGATAGGATGCTTAATAGGTTGGCTTTGGAACAAGAATTCTCAACCTCTGGAAAAGAAGGAATCATAATCCTTGGATAATATTTTCCTAAGAGTCATAAACTGCATCCTCATTGGTGTGAAACCTTGAGCAATGTGGCCTCGGACAAATCGCTGAACCTCTCAGTGTCAGCCTTCTCACCTGCGAAGCCGGGCAGCGGTGTCCCTGCCTCATAGAGTTGCTGGAGAATTGAGATCAGTGATACACCTGAAGCGCTCGGCAGGGGCCTGGCCCAGGGTGGGCAGGTGCCTCGCTACCAGCTTCCCTTTCTCTTGGGACCACCGCATTGGCCTGGCCTCTTTTCTTTGCTTGCTCCATTTTCGGGACCTAACGTTCATATATATCTTGGGCTTGGGCTAAAATTTACTTTTACCTACTTTAAAATTCAAGCCTGCTTTCATGTTCATCCATGGTTCCTGGGTTCGGTGATCCGATTTCCAGGCAGTGGGCCCTGCAGCCCCCTTTCCCCTGCCGCCCATCCTGGGGGGACTCGGGGCAGCCCCTCACATTTGGTGCATCTTCACTTTGAGGCTGAGACCCAGACATCCCTCAGCAGGCACCGTCCTTTGACTTCTTTCTAGGGGAGAAGATGAGCTTTGCAGAGTCATTCATTTCTTGCCAAATTCTTCTTTTTATGTGTTTCTGGCCAGGGTTAAGAAAAAAAAGTGAATACCCTGGAAAGGAACCCTTCTTTGTGTTCTGTGTGAGCACGAGCTTATTAGTCCTGTCCTCCAATCAAGTGACACTTTCAGTAAGGAAGACATTAGATGAAACATCGGGGCTGGGTGAGTCCTATCTCCCAGGCCCTGACCCCTCCCCAGACTATGTAGCACATCTGCCTATCAGCTCCACACCAGATTCAGAACCTGCTTATGCTCTTTACTTCCCTCCTCTATCAAAATATGTTCTCAGGAAAGGCTTTTAGGAATCCATTTCTACTCAACTATAAGCTATCATTACTGATGTTACATTCATGAGTATTACAATAGGGGAATAAATCTTGAAGTCAAAGAAATAAATCTCTAACTGTAGAATGTTGATCATCAGTGGCAAACTGATGTTGTTGGGGGGGTGAGGGTGACAGGGTCTCACTACTAGAGCCTCTTCCCTTACCACATGCATTGACCACTAACTTCGCTTTCTGGGGAGGCCTGCTCCGGAACTAACCAGCAAACACAGAGAGCCTGCACAGTGTTCAGCCAGCTAAAATATGGTGGGAGGTGAAGTTTGTGACCTTGCCGTGTTCCCTTACTCATGCTTCTGCCTCTGGGAGCCCCCATTCCTACCACGTGGCACTTTCCCTTGTCAGGTGCACAGGATGCTGTCCCATTTACCTGCTTCTCCTTTTCGTCTCCTCTCCTCTGAGCTCAACAGCGATCCCTGGCGGGACTTGCAAAGTAAGGAAGGGCTGGCTATGGGCAAGTTTAGGAGACCTATTGCAAATGAGCAGAATCAAGGTAATGAAGGTGTTAGGATCCCATCTGTGATGGATGTAAAGAAATGAGCGGTTCCTATCTTTGCCTCTAATTTTTATATGTTAATCAGTCATACATTTTTTTTTATGTTGATTTGAAGCTTGGTTCCAGGTGGGGATGATTCAATTAATATTCCTGACTCATTCACAGTTGGATTTGAAAAAAGTAGTTGAGAGAAGACTTAATATCTGGAAAGCATTCTGACGGTTCTGTAAATGGTCAGAGCTGTTTCCCTCATGGATGGGGAGCAGAGTGAGTACATGTTTTTGGGGTCCACTTCACAGTATTCAGCTTCTGCTGGTAGACAAAACAGGGATTATGTGGCAGTAATTTGGCAGAAAACCCTTCGTTTTCACTTCCATGTTTAAAACATGGCTTCTTGGGGCACCAGGGTGGCCCAATTGGTTAAGCGTCCGACTCTTGATTTTGGCTCAGGTCATGATCTCAGGGTCGTGAGATTGAGCCCTGCATCAGGGGTTCCACGCTGGGCATGGAGCCTGCTTGAGGATTCTCTCTCCCTCTCCCTCTGCGCCTCCCTACCCCCCACCCCTGCTCTCTCTCTCAAAAAAAATTTTTTTTAAAAAACATGGCTTCTCAATTTGCAACGACGTGGATGGAACTGGAGGGTGTTATGCTGAGCGAAATAAGTCAATCAGAGAAAGACATGTATCATATGACCTCACTAATATGAGGAATTCTTAATCTCAGGAAACAAACTGAGGGTTGCTGGAGTGGGGGCGGTGGGAGGGATGGGGTGGCTGGGTGATAGATATTGGGGAGGGTATGTGCTATGGTGAGCACTGTGAATTGTGCAAGACTGTTGAATCACAGATCTGTACCTCTGAAACAAATAAGGCGATATATGTTAAGAAAAAAAAAAGAAAACAAGATAGCAGGACGGGAAGAATGAAGGGGGGGAATCGGAAGGGGAGACGAACCATGAGAGACGATGGACTCTGAGAAACAAACTGAGGGTTCTAGAGGGGAGGGGGTGGGGGAATGGGTTAACCCAGTGATGGGTATTAAAGAGGGCACGTTCTGCATGGAGCACTGGGTGTTATATGCAAATAATGAATCATGGAACACTACATCAAAAACTAATGATGTAATGTATGGTGATTAACATAACAATAAAAAATTAAAAAAAACATGGCTTCTCAGTTGTGCAGTGACTAAGGCCTGGTTTGGGGGAGTTTCATGGATCGCTGGGCTTCCTGGGGTAGGGATCCGTTCATCACTGAGGAGAGGGAGGGTATTATGGCCATGGGTCTGGGAGAGAACTTTGATAATATTTAACTTAAAATGTTTTCTGTCTCTTGCTCAACATTTGTTAGATAATATGAACCCTGCTACCTCAGAGGAAGCAATATTTTACAAAAGGGAGATTTGATCTTGAAAAATGGCACATTTAATTATAGTTCAGGATCTGAAATTTCCTGATCAAAACAAATCTGTACAGTAGTTTAAAAATTACAGGCATTTCCAGCTGTAATTGGTGTGGTTTGTTTTTTTTTTTTAATATGGAACCCTTCACGAATTTGAGTGCCATCCTTGTGCAGGGGCCATGCTAATCTTCTCTGTATCGTTCCAATTTTAGTATATGTGCTGCCAAAGTGAGCACTGTAATTGGTGTTCTATCAGCTCTCTTAAGGCAGGATTCAGGACATGTGCCGAGTCCCCCAGCTGAGCAAAGGACCAGGTCTCCAGGGAGCTCATGAGCACGTCCACCACTTGACCTCACCTTTTTCTCCCTGTCTTTGCATCTACATGTCCACCAGCCCGTCTTCTCATTCTTATGCATTTCCAAGTCAGCTGCGGACACCAGTGCCCTTCCTCCCTACGCACACCATTCACTGGAGGTCAATGTTTGTGTTCCATAAGCTGTCAGTCTCACCGCCCTGGATGCTGATGTTGTATGGAGTTTTAAGAGAGCAGCTTATTTTGGGTTTTAGGATGCAGATATAAGTCCACGGGATGCTGGACCAGAAACAAAGCAAAGTGAAAGAATTGTTCTTTCTCTTCAGCAGCCGGGACACAGCTACTGGACGAGCTTGTCTTCTGTCTCTTCCTCCGGGTAGGATGAGTCCTTTCTCCTGAGGCTCCCTGACCTCTCAGGAAACTAGACCCTGGCAGCCCCGTCCCTACCAGTCTTGAGGCCTGGGGATTCCTAGAGGCGAGTATTATTGCTCAAAGAAGTGGTAGAAAATTATTGGGGGTTGGGATGAGGAGCGGCCAGGAGACAGTCGGAAGCAGCCTTTGTCACCAACATGGTCAGACCTAAGATGCGCCAAACCCTGGGTGGAGAGCTTGCAGTGTGTATCCGTACGGCCTCCGCCATGTTCTACCCACATCCTGTAATGGTCTACTTTGTACAGACAAGATGAGTTGATGACCATGACATTAACAGTTACGATACAGATGTGTATAAACTGGCCAGGAGAAAGGTCAGGAAAGATTTTTCTGGCAGAGATTATCCACGAGAAAGTGTATTTTATTTATTTATTTTTTAAAGATTTTATTTATTTGTTTGACAGAGAAAGAGAGCAAACACAAGTGGAGGGGAGGGCAGCAGGCAGAGGGAGAGGGAGAAGCAGGATCCTTGACGAGCAGAGAGCCTGATGCAGGGCTGCATCCAGGACCCCGGGATCATGACCTGAGCCGAAGGCAGATGCTTAACCGGCTGAGCCACCCAGGCGCCCTGGGAAAGCGTATTTTAAAATGTAGGTTTTATTGTTATTCAGGTATGGTAAGGCTAACAGATAAGGAGACGATTGTCACAGATCCCAAGAGGCTTGCCGTGGCACACAGGGCAACACCAGGAGGCAGAGGGGGTGAAGGAATCACAGACAGGAGACTTTACTGCAGTTCTTAGGGCAAAGAATGGGTGAAGCGGGGCAAGCAGGCTGAGGATTGGCTAGTTTAAGTAATTCCAGTGGGCTCCAGAGTGTCAGGGCTGTCCCTAGTTGTCTGGAACCTGGCCCTGGGGTGATGAGAACTGGGGCACAGATCCCTGAGTGGGAGAGCCACCAGAGGAAGTAGGGGTGGGGGTGGGTTCAGGATGAAAGTTGCACTCACAGGCAAGGTCTAGGAATTTACTGTCTCTAGAAATGGGCCAGGAGGAGCAGACTGCAGGGTCAACAAGGCCTCAGATGACAAAACATCAGAAATGCATGGTTAATACGGTGAGGTGGGGTGAGGGACACCTATCAGGCGAATGTGAGTGTCTTATCCCAGCCATGTAACCCCCCAGGACCCCCAGGAAGACTCAAGTGGTCCCCTGTGAACGGCCAGTCAGCATATCCTTGGCTATTTGGAGAATCCAGACTTGGAGACCTTGAACAAACTCCAAAGGCTCATGGGACCCAAGTGAGACTATAAGACTCCCCCGCACACACACACCCAGAGTCCCCACGTAGCTGCCCCTGGCCACTGCTCTAGCCCCTGCCCCGCTCACTGTGTGCTGGCCTTCTGAGGGAGGTTGGGGGGTGCTGTGGAATGGGGGCTGCATGCATGGGCCCCCAGGTTAGGGCCCGCCTCCCAGCAGCACATGAGCTTTAGCGGCCCTGCTTCTCACACCTCCTTACTCTCTCCACTGAAGGTCAAGGTTGAGGGACAGATGGTGTCAGGTTCCTTGTCAGTGATTCCTTTCAACTTGTTGGTCTGTGCGCATGTGTGGGCACGAGGGGGGATCTAGAGCTTGTTCAGAAATTGTGACTTTTTCTTTCCAGGGAGGTAGCTAACAACTGGAGGGGGAGCGTGGCTGGCAGGTGGCCCTGAGCCCAAGGGCAGGTACTGTGAAGTCCCGGCCTCCATGCTGGGCTCGCCACTGGAGCCCCAAGTGGCGTCTAGCTTCCTTCCCGTCACCTGACTTTGAGCCATTTTCCCATTCTTTATCAGCCTTCCCCATAGTAGGGAATAAAAGAGGAAAGGTAAATAGCTCAATTGGGACATTTTAATTGAGAGGTTTAGGAGAAATATCGGGATTATTTATGAAGTTCAATTTTCTGTGTTCTTCACCCCCTCAGAATCATGACAGTTTTGCTGGGCTGGGTGGTTATAGAACCAAAGAATAGTGGGGACAGAAAGTGGTCCTGGAGCCCATCGAATCCAGTTCCTTCATTTGAAACAGATTAGGGGTCCTCTTTCAAGACTCCCTGGCATGGCGTCCATCTGTTCCTTGCACTAGACTGCGACCCACCTGATCACGTGTGATGCATGTTTCCTCAGAGTCTGGCGCTGTGCCTGGCACATGGAAGGTATTTACAAAGTGTTTGTCAAATGAATGAACGAGGAGGAGCAGAGGTGGTCTTCAGAATAGGGTTTCTGAAGCACCATGAGCCACTGAGACCCTCAGAATAGCTTTGGCCTGATGGAAAGACCTGGGTTTGAGGCCTGTCTCTGCCATTTCCTAGCTGGTTGCCTTGGGGCAAACCACTTAATCTTGATGAGACTCCATTTTTTTCTCCTGGAAAATGGGACAGAGGTTCTGACCCTGCCAATCTCACAGGGTTGCTGTGAAGTGCAAGCATGACCAAGAATATGACAGTCTTTTGGGAGCAGCCATGCCTGGCCCACACAAAGGGTTAGAGCCTCTAGTGGCTGGTGCAGGGCAGGGAGCTCAGGACCAAGCTGCCCCCAGTGTGGAAATTGTGCTCTGCCCCCACCCTACCTCGAGAGGCTCCCCGCTGTGCAGGTGAGAGTGGTGTCCAGGTGGTCACCGTGATGCATGTGTATTACTTGGGGGAGATGGAGGAATTGGGAACTCCCAGGTAGCTGGGGAGGTCAGAGGAGGCGAGAGAGAAAGTTGTCACCTGGGTGGGACGACAACCTGTTGACAATGGAGCACATGGGATGGTGCGGCGGGCAAAGCTGTCCTCTCCTATGACCTTGGAAAAGGAGAAAGACAGCCCAGGCCAGCCCTCATGGCTCATGTATTTCCCTCACCCCGTGCAGGTAAAGCACAAGCTGTGTTGGTAAAAGCTGGTAAAATACGGCTCGCAGGCAAAGAAGTCACGTGTTCTGGAATAAGTGTATCCAGCAAAAAATTAAAAATGGGAGTAGGTTTTTGTGACTCAAAAATTCTATATCATGTTAAAATAATAGACCAATTTAGTCAATAGGGTTAGGAAAAAAAAAAAAAAAAAGGAAGGAGGCCAGCCTGCTATTTGAAGTCATACAGACCAAACAATGGACCGTTGTCTGAACACTGAATTTTTAGCTGGTTCCTTTGTTAGGTTGTTGGCATCGAATGCACCTGAGTGAGGAGAGCTGCTCAGAAATCCCCCAGAGCCGTCAACAGCAGAGCCGTGGAGCAGATTCTTCCGATGGTTGAGCATTGTGCTTTTGAAATCGAGCCATGGGTGTCAGGGAGTGCAGACTCGGAGGCAGGAGCATCTTACCTGCGCACGCGGCCCTATCACTGGTCCTGGCGGGCTGCACATCTATAGGAGGAACACTGACTTACTCTCTGTAGCTATCAACAGGTGATTATCTGAAGCTGGCCATCCCTCAGAGTCAGAGGGCAGAGGGAATTCATTTTAATAAGCTTTCAATGCATTCATGTAGAAAGAGAAGAAAGGTTCACAGCAGAAATGCTCTAATTAAGGCATCAGCCAATCTGGGGGGATGAAAGGAAGTCAACAATTGTATACACACACAGTAGTTGTTTTTTTACCTTTTAATTATGAATTTATAATAATAAATTTCTTATTTCTTTGGTAGACGTTTCCCCCAATGAGAAAACAATATACAGCCTGCCGCTTATAGGAGAGGGTCAATGTCACTTTGGCAAAAGCATAAAAATATTGAGTTATTGACTATCTTAAGAGAAGTAAGCCTTTATTTTTTTAGACATTTTGCCTGCATATACTAAATTCTTACCTGAATTTAATAATATTACAATAGGATGAGGATAGGAAATAACTTTTATAATCTCAAAAGTGTCAATTGAGCAGATTCTCAGAGATATTTATAATGAGCACCTTGCCCCTCAACAGCATTAAAACTGTTTGTATATGTCCCTAAAAAGAGATAATTGGCTTTCACCTTTGTTTACACTGTTAATCTGTTTATAATCAGCACAAAGAAAATTCAGCCTAATGTGTTGGATTACAGCTAAATTGTGGCTCTAGTTAATGAGGTGTATGTCTTCTTTTTAAAAGTAAGCTTTTGTGTTTAGTTTTGGCTAAAAATACGTTCTCTGCAAAACTTAAGTCTTATGATAAAGTAATTATAGAAATATGTACATAAAAAATCAAAGGAGGGGCGCCTGGGTGGCTCAGTTGTTAAGCATCTGCCTTCAGCTCAGATCATGATCCCAGGGTCCTGGGATCGAGCCCTGCGTCGGGCTCCCTGCTCCACGGGAAGCCTGCTTCTCCCTCTCCCACTCCCTCTGCTTATGTTCCCTCTCTCACTGTGTCTCTCTCTGTCAAATAAATAAATAAAATCTTAAAAAAAAAAAAGCATCAAAGGAGGCAGAGAACAGTGACCTCCTCCTTTCCTTACCTGTCCTTCATTTAGCACCCCCAACATGGAGGAGGGAGGGATTGTTCCAACCCTCACCATTGTCCATGTCCCTCTTTTCTATCAGTAACCCCAGGTTTACTCCGGGGACTGCCAACCATGGGGTTCTCAGCTCCGGACTGGGTTTGGATTAGATTAAGCTCATCAGGATATGTGGTAAATTTTATTTTCCAAAGATGGCTGTTCTTCTAGATGTTCTTCTAGAACCTTGTCCCCCTTCCATCGAGAGGTTGAGTCTGTGTACCATTCTCTTAAACCTGGGTGGGTTTTTGGGTTTCATCCGGTGCAGGGTGAAGTGGCACTATGTGATTTCTGAGGCCAGGCCATAGAAATGCCAAACACACCTTATTTTCCTGGGACACTGATGTATAAGCAGTCTGACTGTCCTGAGAGCTCCATGATGTGGGGAAGCCCAAACTGGTCCAGAAGAGAGGCCCCAAGACCATGCCAAGAGAGAGGTATGCCTTGCCAGCTCCCAATACCAACTTCCTCTGTCTCCCCAGTGTTCTAGCTTCTAGTATATCCGACTACAAGTCCACAGGGGGCCCCAAGCCCGAGTCACCCAGCTGAGCTTACCCAAATTCCTAACCCACAGAAACCATGAGAATAATGAGCTGATTGTTGTTTCAGTCCCCAAATTTTGGAAGGATTTGTTCCACCACAACAGATAACCAGAACAGTCTATCTCATCTCTTTGGCCATAGTGATTGTTTCAGGATGGACGTGTGACCTAGTCCAGTCTAATGAGTGCAAGTGTTAAGCTGTTTGCTAGGAATGATGGAACACAGACCTTCTTTTCTCCTCCGGGCTTGGGGACGTGAGCACACAGGCTCAGTCAGATGCTGTGGCCATCTGGTTGTAGCAAGGAGAGGCAGGCTGAGGGAGAAACTGACACACAACGGAAGCGGAGCAGAGAGATCACAGTGCGCTGGGCTCTGAATCAAGCTGCACCTGAAGCTGGAAATCATCCCTGGGAATCATCTGTTGTAAAAACGTTTCAGAATTGCAAGTCACCATACAGATTACAGAATTAGATCCCTGTGTGATACCTGAATCTTTCCTATCTTATTCCCAATCCATGACCTGTCGGACAAAACCTGCAAAGGCCAAGAGCTCACGGTCAACTGGAGCAGCCATTCTGCCTCCAAGCAGCTTTCCCTGCCCAGTCAAGTCTGTCTTCTCTGTAATGGTTTTCATGAGGCCAAATGGAATGTTGAAAAACGCTGTATGTAAGAAGAGTAAGGCTCAGCAAGTTCTTTTTTCCATTTTTATTTTTCCAGTTTATTGATGTATAATTGACATACATCGTTGTATAAGCTTAAAGTAGACAGCATAATGGTTTGACTTACATGTATGGTGAAACAATTATCACGCTGAGTTCGGGGAACATCCATCATCTCATATAGATACACTAAGAAGAAAAAGCAAAAAAAAGAAAAAAATTTTCCTTGTGATGAGGACTCTTAGGATTCACTCTCATTCTCTCTCTCTCTCTCTCTCTTTTTTTTTTTTTAGAGAAAGAGCACACATGCAGGAACAGGGGCAGGGGGAGGGGTGGAGGGCGAGAGAGAGAGAAAATCTTAAGCAGGCTCCACGCTCAGCTCAGAGCCTGCTGCGGGGCTTGATCTCAAGACTCTGAGATGATGACCTGAGCAGAAACCAAGAGTCAGACGCTTAACCAACTGAGCCACCCAGGCACACCAGGATTCACTCTCTTAAAAACCTTTCATATATTCTTATTAAACAATATTAGCTTTAGTCATCTTGTAATTTACACCCCTAATGTTTATTTGTCTTATGACTGGAAGTTTGTACATTTTGACCACCTTCCCCCAATGCCCCCTCCGTGCACCCTTAGGAAAGAATTTTGTGATATTCCAACTGCCAAGATGGAGAAATGTGGGCTGGATGCTATAATAGTCAGCTGGATTGCTGACTGGTAGAACACTTTCTACCTAAAGAGCACGGATTCATTGATCAAACTAAATCAGGGTCAGATAGGAGGAGCTTCCAGTCCTTGGACTTCTCCTGCTCAATGGTGAAACCAGGGACTTGGATAGGCCATTGAGATCATAATAAACAAGCCCACGATGGGGCATGAAGCTGGGAGGGACAACTCCATACATTGGATGAGAAATCAGGATCCTAAAATATTGTGATATTCTAAATAATTACTGAATCCAAGGCGATACATTTTAAAAGTGATAAACACAACATCCTGCCCTTTAGTTTTCTCAAAATCAGCCGTGTAAGTATGAGAGAAATGAAAGTGAGTGAGTCTGGAGGTAGCACATGGAAAGATGTACATACTTGTCAGAAAGACTTGATGCAAGACGAAGGGCTATGTATCTATCAGAAAAGTTCGTGTGATCTTAGGTCGTATTAGCAGAAGCACTGCATCCAAAATAAGGCTGCTAATCCTCTTCCCTCTATGCTTGTCAGCCTTGTCCTGGAACACAATGCTGGCTTTGTGGATGCCGCAAATATGACAGACCAGTGGATACACAGAAGCAACTGGGGTATTGGTGAGAAAACTTGAAACCTTATCATAAGAGAGATGGTTAAAGGGTATGGATGTTTGCCTGGAAAGACTCTATACAATATCTGGGCTTCTGGAAAGTCTGATAAAGTCACCATTTTATCCTAATAAGCAAAGCACCCTGGGGAATGATTCACAGTGGCCTGCCAAGCGAGAAATTTAAAGCTCAGGCTTTTAAAATATATCTGCCGGAATCTGCAGTTGTTAATCTGCCTTCATCGGCAGGGTTGGGAAATCTCTGATGATGCTGAGGGGAACGCCAGAACCATTCCCCAGAAAAATCACAGCAGCTTAATAATTTACAAAATTTTCAGGTTTCTGGATCCGTCTGAGGAGCGCACATCCTGTGCTGAGAATGCCTGATGGGAATAATAGGAGGCCAAATGAATTAATCCTGCACGGGTCATATCATCAGAAAGCATGTAGCCCCAGTCATATGAGGTCATTGTATCGAATTCCTTAGAATATCCCTTCATTTCCTTCTGCCTGTTTTCTCTGCTCCATAGAAGCAAATGTCAGAAAGCCTTTGCTTGAAATCGCTAAGAGTGAAGGGGCTTCTCTTGGTGGTTTTGTTTCACTTTCCCACCTTCAGAGCAAAAGGCCATTTAAAGCATTTTCTTTCCCACCAATTTCCCTTCATCTACTCCTTAATACCTTTTTTCATTTCCTTCTATTTTCTTCTCTCCCACCTCTCCTTTCTCAATAAGCAAAAGAAGCAAGGATGTGGTGGCCAAGGCGTTCCAGGGTGAGGGGCACGATCAGAGGAAGCTGGGACCAGCTGGGGGCTCTTCATGTTCCTTCACTGACCTCTGACCCCTTCTGCCCCTGTCCCTGGACCCTCTGCCCTCTGCTAGTCCCCATCTTCACCCCAGAATTCTGGAGTTTCTGAGACACTCCAATGGATTATAGATTTCTGACAGGCCGAGGCCTCATGCTACATTACCTTCGTGCCTTTCACAGGAGATTGTAATGTGGCTGCTTTCACGGTCTCTGCTCTGTGCTCCTCAATAAGAAATGAGAATACCGGGTATATGTCCAAAGGAAATGAAACCAGGATGGCAGATACACTGGCAGACACACAGTTACACCCACATGTTCAGTGGGGCATTATGCACAATAATCAAGGCTTGAGAATGACCTGAGTGTCCGTCAGCAGATGAATGAATAAAGAAGATGTATATTGTGTGTGTGTGTGTCATGGAATATTATTAAGCCACAAAAAAGAAGAAAATCCTGCCATTTGTGACAACATGGATGGACCCTGAGGGCATTATGTTAAGTAAGTCAGAGAAAGACAAATACTATACGACATCACTTCATGTGAAGTCTGAATAAGCTGGACTCACAGAAACAGAGAGGAGAGCACAGGTTTCCAGGAGCTGGGAGGGGGGAAATGAGATACTGGTCAGAGTATGAACTTCCATTTGTAAGACGAATATGTTCTGGGGCTCTAATGTACAGCATGGCAGTTATAGTTCATCATACTGTTAGGGGTGCCTGGGTGGCGCAGTCAGTTAAGCGTCCGACTCCTGATTTCTGCTCAGGTCACAACCTCAGGGTCATGAGATCGAGCCCCGCGTTGGGTTCCATGCTGGGCATGGAGCCTGCTTCAGATTCTCTCTTTGCTCCTCCCCACCCAGGTTGCATGCTTTTTGTTTCTCTTTCTAAAAAAAATACTGGTAATAATACGGTTAATAACTGAATAGAGTAGATCTTAAATGTTTTCAATACACTAAAGAAATGGTAATTATGTGATGTGATGGCCTTGTTGGCTCATGTTATAGTGGTAATCATTTTACAACATGTAAGTGTATCAAATCAGCACACTGTACACCTTAAATGGACTCAATGTTACGTATGAATTACATCTCAATAAAGCTGGAACAAAAAAAGATGACACCAGATGATCAGCCCCTGGATAACTGAGGGTTACCGAATGATCTTGCCAACAGGAGCACAGGCTGGGAGGTCAACTGCCAGGCTGGAGCTGAACTTCCGTGTCACCAGCCACCAGGCGTGTGACCCTGGGCAAGATCTGGGGCCTCTCCAGGTCTCGGTTTTCCCACACGTAAGAAGGAAATCACAATATATAATGAGGTTTAGTGAGGGTTAGATGAGATAATTTACGTAAAGCACTTAGTCCAGTGGCCCATACTCAAAAAAGTTTAGTTATCCTTATTTTAGTGAATGTGGTCCTTACATACATTTGGGGAGTCTCAAGAATTTTTAGCAGGAAGCAAAATTTGCATGAGACCCAGCTGTGTTTGAGATGCCAGTCCTTGTTCTGTAATTTTCTGGTACAATGCAGAGGGAATACAAATTCAGTGCAAGAAGTGAAACTTCCTGCTTAGTTGAAGATTAGTTGAAACTTCCCTTAGTCGAAGATTAGTTGACCGTAGAGTTGAGGGTCCATTTCTGGGCTCTCTGTTCTGTTCCATTGATCTATGTGTCTGTTTTTGTGCCAGTACCATACTGTCTTGATGATGACAGCTTTGTAATAGAGCTGGAAGTCCGGAATTGTGATGCTGCCAGCTTTGGTTTTCTTTTTCAACATTCCTTTGGCTATTTGGGGTCTTTTCTGGTTCTATACAAATTGCAGATTTGTTTGTTCCTGTTCTGTGAAAAATGCTGGTGGTATTTTGATAGGGTTGCATTGAATGTGTAGATTGCTTTGGGGAGCGTAGACATTGTAACAATATTTGTTCTTCCAATCCATTAACATGGAATGTTTTTCCGTTCCTTTGTGTCCTCCTCAATTTCTTTCATAAGTGTTCTGTAGTTTTCAGAGTACAGATCTTTTACCTTTTTGGTTAGGATTATTCCTAGGTATCTTATGATTTTTGGTGCAATTGTAAACAGGATCAATTCCTTGATTTCTCTTTCTGCTGCTTAATTGGTAGCGTATAGAAATGCAACAGACTTCTGGGCGTTGATTGTATACCCTGCGACTTTGTTGAATTCTTGTTCTAGTAATTTTTTGATGGAGTCTTGGGTTTTCTTTTTTTTCTTTTTTTTTTTAAAGTCAAGATACAGGATGTTTCCATCACCACACACACACAAAAGATTTTATTTATTTATTAGAGAGAGAGCGTGAGCGGGGGGTGGGGCGGGCAGAGAGAGAAGCAGGCTCCCCACTGAGCAGAGAGCTGACAACGGGGCTTAATCCCAGGACCCTGGGATCATGACCTGAGCCGAAGGCAGATTCTTAAAACCGACTGAGTCACCCAGGTGCCCCTCGATTAGCTAGTATCTTGTTGAGAATTTTTGCATCCATGTTCATTAGGGATATTTAACTGAGGGTTGCTGGAGGGGAGGTGGGTGAGAGGATGGGATAATTGGTGATGGGCATTAAAGGAGGGCACTTGATGTAATGAGCGCTGGCTGATACATGCAACTGATGAATCACTAAATTCTACCCCTGAAACTAATAATACAGTATATGTTAACTAACTTGAATTTGAATTAAAAAAAAAGTGAAACCTCATGGAGATCCTCCAAAAATCCAATTTTCATGAACATCTTACAAAAAGAGAATTGAAATGACTGACTGAGTTTACTCGGTTTATTTATTGCCAACTTCTGGATTTTCCTCATGTTCTGTTGACTAGATGAGCATGTTCCAATTTGTATGGTTGTTTTAAATAGTGTTCAGCCCTGATTTCATTTATTAATATCAGGTGTCCCTAAGCTGCCTTAAGCAAATAAAGTGCTCATTCCTTCCAGTCTCCCATAATAAGCTTAATACATCCCATATTCTAGGTTCATTTTCTTGCCGACATGAGCGTGCCCAGTTCTTCTGCTGGGCAAGAACCTAAAGTAGGAGAAGTCGGTGGACAGCGGTGGGCTCGCAGTGACCGTGCTCCGTGGGATCCAGAGCCTTCTCTGATGGTAATGCACGGTGTGTACAGAAGTTTCTATACCTGCAGCAGAGAATCCAAGACAGTCTTTTGCATGAAGAGGAACCTGTAAAACAAACCTCAATTGTGTGAAAAAGGAGAGAGCTCTAGCAAGGGTTTGGGTGGGGAACGTGCTCCCCCCTCTGTCTGTAACCTGTAGAAACACCCCTGGCCTCTAGAACAGGCTCAGAAAGGGCCCTGTCTGGCCTGTGGCCACGCTGGCTCCATTGGAAATAAAACCCACATGGAGAAACGTACAGAGGAAACTATTCGGGAGAGGGAACTGGGTGTGTTTCAGACGTTAAGTCTGCACAGAAAAATCTCTAGGCTTTTTTTTTTTTTTTTTTTTTAAAGAAAAACAAGCCCCTGGAAACGGACTTTTTGAGACATCATTTATGCAGGAAATCTTCCCAGAAGGGAAAAAAAAGGAACAGAGCTAAGAAACCATTCAAATTTTAATACCCTCTCCCGCATACTAGGGATGGAAATGAAGACAGCAGTTGAAAAACAGGAAAGTTCCCTGAAGCTGAGATGGAGGCAATGGGTGTGCTGAGCAGAAAGCTTCACGCTAAGTGGTGTGGGCTTTCCTCTGTGTGTGTAGACACGTGCTCTGGGTATTTGCGTCTCCTCGGGCCGGTGAGCAACTCTGAGCTGGCTGTGCTGCTTGCAGTCCTGCTCACGGTCCCCCTCCTTTTCTTTCACCACATATGCTCTCGCATCTTCTGAGTGTCAGAGTGAATGAAGACTAAACTCGCAAAGGGGCACGCCAGGCCCCCCAGACCCTGGAGCAGCGCGTGGGGCCCTCCGGCTCCTGCCGTTCCCTCTGCTGCTCGCCGGCCTGTGTCTGCACCTGAGATGTTCCCTGGACCCCGGGTGAGTGTCTCAACTTCTCTGTGCTGATGCTTTCTTATTTATTAAATGACGGTTCCAACGGTACCCGCTCTGTAGAGGGGCTGTGAGAATCAACCGGATGAACAAAAGCCATCTCTCCAACCTTATTTTCATGATCGGATATTTTGCTTCCTGACTGGTCCCCTCAGGAAAATTTAACCCCACAGGTGTGCTGACTACGTGGATATGTGCACGTGTGTAGGAGGCTCGGTTTACACTGGGGTGAGGTCTGTTTCGCCATGCCCCGCCCCCCGCCCGGCGCCCGAGGGAGCAGCCAGCTTCAGGACCCGCGGCAGGGGACACAGGGGGATATGTTTTTAAACCCAAAGTGACTCACACCGAGAAGAACTCAGTGAGCACAGCGAGTCCCGGGGCTGGTCAGTGGGAGGGAAGAGAGAACAAGCTCACGTGTGTGGCCGCGGGGGGATTTCAAGGGACTGCGGTGGGAGCCGTGCCTCCTGTGGTCGTTGGCCTGGTGGCCGCCAATCGCTGGGGCCGTGGCTCACGCTGACTCCTGTGGCAGCCCCTGCTTCGGTCACCGGCCACCCTTGGAGGTCAGGCCGGCACCACCGTGGGGGAGGCTAGGCGCCTCCTCCGGGGCAGACCTCCAAGGCTCCTCCTCCCGGCTCCATTCCGCCGGGGGCCTGGCTTACTCTTCTTGCTCCTAAGCTCAGCAGCTGAGGCCCCTGCGGTCTTAAGGCCAAGCCTCGGGAATTAGCAGAGTGACAGGTGCACGTCACAATACTGTGCTGGAAATGAAGCACCCCAACACATTGGGACATAGGGACAAAGGTCACCATTATCCTAACATATGCTGGAACATTTTATTAAAAGTAGTGGCCAGGGATGCCTGGGTGGCTCAGTGGGTTAAGCGTCTGCCTTCGGCTCAAGTTATGATCCCGGGGTCCTGGGATCCAGCCCCGCACCACGCTCCTCTGCCCTCCCCCCTCCCCCCGCTTGTGCTCTTTCTTTTTCTCTCTCTCTAACAAATAAATAAAGAAAATCTTTAAAATATATATAAAAAATAAAAGAAGTGGCCAATCAACTTGGTCAAATTGATTGAAGAGATGTGTGTGTGTGTATGTATAACTGTGTGGGTATGTGTGTATGTGCACGTGTGTTATGTATGTGTGTTGTGTGTGTGTGCGTGTAATGAGTGGCGTGTGTGGATGTGCGTGTGGTGTGTGTATATATGTGAATATGTGTGCGCATGTGTCTGTGTGTGGGTGCACGTGTGTGTGTGCATGCGTGTATTTGTGTGTGTGTAAAATCACAGCATTCGCTCCCCCTCCCCGAGGCTGTGCTTGCGTGGCTGCCTCTCAGAATGTTTGGAAGAGCCCGCGTCTGTCACCATCACCCTGGGGAGCAGTTTCCTGGGCTCTCCCCTCCCTGCTGCTCTGGAATCTCTGAAGTGAGCCCAGAAATCTGAAATTTAATGAACATTCCGAGGGAATCCTTTTGCAAGATGAAGTCTACAACCATTGGCTGGTAGGCACATCGCTCCAGCCTGTCGTCATGTGGTATTGTCCCCTGTGTGTCCTCACACGGTCTTCTCTCTGTGCATGTCTGTCTCTGCGTCTCTTCTCTTCCTACAAGGACATTGGTCACATGGATGAAAGCCCTCGCTAAAGACCTCATCTTAACTTAATTGCTTCTGCAAATCAGGTCACTTCACAGGTACAGGAGGGTGAGGACCTCAGTGAATCTTTTGGGGGTACAAAATTCAACTCATAATAATGTCCAAACAATCCTCACCTTGTCCCTGCCTTGCCCCAAATAGTTGAGTGACAGCATTAAATCAAATTGTTTGATATGTCACACAGAAAATAATTTGCTTGTCATTGATTCCATAAATACTTCAGAACCCACATATATCCGTGTGCACCTTTTGGAGAGTCACATTAAGGATCTTGTATCCTTAATGCACTTCAAGTTTCAGAGGCAAGATAAGAGACAAAATTGTCAAGCAAGTAACAGGTGTTTGCCCCTCCAGGGGAGGAGACCACCCCACCAGGAGCAGCAGTCCCAGATGTCAACCCCCACCATGGTTCAGGGCCGCCAAGAAAGGCATGACTCACACAGGTCCTGAATGGACAATGCTTTACTCCAGTGAAGGAGACACAGCAAGACCGGCCTCAGCGTGGGCCTTGCCAGCAGCTGATGTGGGGCCATGGTCTGTGCGCACCTGCTCATGCTGCAGATAGACACCCAACACAACCCCTGCGGGTCTGTCTGAAATACAGAAAACCGGAGCATGCCCGAGAGCCATTGGTGCACACGTCTATGCAGGACAAAGGAATACACAATGGGTCTGAACCAGGGGAGGATACTCCCAAACAAAGAGATCTGCCTCACCCAGGCTGTGAGGGCTCCTTTACCAACAAAAAATTCAGTATGGAAAGTGGTCGTGCGTGACTCAGAAGTGAGATGGAGCCCTAAGAGATTTCCAGAATCGCTTATGGCATCTTGAAGGCTGATAGGTAGAACCTGGGATGGGAAGAAGCTCAAAGGAAAGAGCCTGAGACCGTGGCCATTAACTGGCTAAGCCAGGTGAGTGCAAACAGCTAGAAAAGCTGTGCCCAGAGGGTTAGTGGGAGCAGGACAGGAGGGGCTTTGGGCTCCCGCTAGGAGTTCGGGGGCAAGGCGGGAACAAGGTGAGGATTGTTTGGACATTACTATGAGTTGAATTTTGTACCCCCAAAAGATTCACTGAGGTCCTCACCCTTCTGTACCTGTGAAGTGACCTGATTTGCAGAAGCAATTAAGTTAAGATGAGATCTTTAGCAAGGGCTTTCATCCATGTGACTGATGTCCCTGTAAGAAGAGAAGAGACAAGGGTCGTCTGGGTGTCTCAATCAGTTAAGCGTCTGCCTTCAGCTCAGATCATGATCTCAGGGTCCTGGGATTGAGTCCCTCATCGGGCTCCCTGCTCAGCGGGGAGTCTGCTTCTCCATCTTCCTCTGTGATCACTTTCACTCTCTCTCAAATAAATAGATAAAATCTTTTTTTTTTTTTAAAGATTTTATTTATTTTTTTGACAGAGAGAGACACAGCGAGAGCAGGAACACAAGCAGGGGGAGTGGGAGAGGGAGAAGCAGACTCCCAGCTGAGCAGGGAGCCCGATGTGGGGCTCGATCCCAGGACCCTGGGATCGTGACCTGAGCCGAAGGCAGACGCTTAACGACTGAGCCACCCAGGCGCCCTAGATAAAATCTTAAAAAAAAAAAAAAAGAAGAAGAGAAGAGATGCAGAGACAGACATGCACAGAGGGAAGACCATGTGAGGACACACAGGGGACAATACCATGTGATGACAGGTTGGAGAGATGTGCCTACCAGCCAAGGACACCAAGGATGGCAATAACTAGAAGCCAAGAGAAGCACAGGACAGATTCTCGCCTGGAGGCTTCAAGAGAGCATGCCCTGAGGACACCTTGATGCTGGTCTCCTGGCCTCCAGAACTGGGGAGAATACATTTCTGCTGTGTCTGCCACCCGGGCTGCAGCGCTTGGTGACGGTGGCCCTGGGAGAGGGACACAGAGACGTCGGTGGAGTTCATCCCTTTGAAACGGGGCTATCCTCACGCTGTGTGCACGTCGAGTGACCTGGGGACGCTGTCCTGCATCTAGGTAGCCTAAAGGCTTCAGTCCCCCGTGCTTCCGTTTTATGCTTTCCTGCTCACATTCTCTTTCTCAGTCTCTACGAAGATATAATTAAACCTCTCATTGAATATATCTTAAGGAAAGCACGTTTGTGAAAGACCTATGTTCAACTTAAAAGAAAACAGCATAAAATACCTTTATAATTGGCGGCAAACGGCCGCTGTGTCTGCAGGCTTGGCACGCAGCTGTTGGGGGGCAGCCGGCCTGCACCCCCCCACACGGCTTCGCAGCCCCTGGGAAGTTCCGAACGAGGGGCCCAAGCCCCTGGGGACCACCGCCTCCGGTGAGGCAGCAGGATTTGTTATCGACATGCAAGCAGCGCTAGACGGCCCAAGAGCAGACCACGACGGTGCTTAGGGCCCCGGCAAAGCAGACACAGAATTAAAATACAAATCTGATATGTGATCTTTCCAAAGGAAAGCAATTAGCAGGCACGGCTGACGGCTTTGCAGGACGTCATTGTGCTTGGCTTGTAGTTGAGCATGACTCTTCTCTGGTGACAGGGCTGGCAGCCAGCACCGCGGGCCTTCTTCCCCCGTGGCCCTGCCCCGTGGGCTCGCCTGTCTGTACCGCTGTCCTGGTGGCCGGCTTCCTCCGCTGCTCGGCCAGGGGGCAGGGAAGATGCTTGTCCCTGTTTGCACAGCACGGTTCTGCCATGTGCTATCTCCCTCCCGCCTGTGTATACTTTGTTTTAATTCTAAATACGCAGACGGAGGACTCTTTCCCAGCAGGGGCAGGCCCACCGCTGACCTTCAATGAACTTCAGCCAGACGGAGGTCGGCATGTGTAAATGGAGGGAAGACAGCGTAGCAGGTAAGAGTCCGACTTCACGGATTCTGACCCTGATCCACCCGATCTTGAGAATATATTACCACCTTAGGAAACCCTGCCTGCCTGTTTCCTCATCTGTCAGTGAGGCCGAGAACAGCACCTGCCCCATAGAGTTTCTGTGATTAAATGGGCTACTGGATACACAGTGCCTGTCACACGGTAAGCACTCAGTGAATATTAGCTAGAATTATTAAAACTCCCAGGAGACCCTGTCACCATCTGGACTGAGGAGGGAGGGCAGTTCCTAGGAAAGGGTGCTAACGACTCCAGGACGGGGCAGCTGGCCAGGGCATGCCCTGCAGAGGGTCGAGCGTGGCAACAGGGTGAGCCGTGTCGTGGAGTGGTACTGCCCACGATTGGTGTGCAAGCTGTGGCCAAAGTGGGAGACGGAGTGCAGGACTCAGGGGCCACTGCGGATGGGCGAAGTCACCTCCCGCTCCCAGACGCAGCTGCGTTGTCCTTGGAAAACGGAATCATATGGAGACTATGAGAGGGTTACTGTAAAAACGTCTGCCGGCTCTTTGACCCTCGGCCTGAGTCATCCAAAGATAAGACTGTGTGGGTTGATCGTGTGGGAAATGGGTTCAGAGACATTTACATCAAAAACACTTGCTTCTAGAGAATGAAAGAAACCCTTCTCCTTAGTGTTGGCATCTTCGGCGTGTCTTTTTTTGAGAAAGTGAGTCATGAGTGTGAGGCAGCTCTGGTGACCCACAACTGTGTCATTGCGACCCCTCGGCACAGACCCCCTTCCTCTGCTGGAATGCTTTAACGCCTGCAGACACTCAAAGAAAGCAAAGCTGCTCTGCCTTGGAAACGGAGTAAATCCAGACTGCTGAACTTGGCCCGGGGCCGAGGAGAGGGAAAAGGTCGGCTGCAAGTTCAGCCTTGTTCTAAGCACTGGAAATGCCTGAGCTCCTCAATTTTCAAGTCCACCCATGTACAGATAAAGAAAGTGAGGCTCGGAGAGGTTACTTAGTTTGCCAAGGTCGCACGGGCAGTGGCAGAGCTGGGCGTGGCTGGCAGGTGATGCTGATGCTTTGTCCACCGACTTGGTCCACTTGTGAATGCCTGCCCTTCCCATCTCCCTCCTGAGGCTGCTTCCTCCAGTCCTACTCAGGACTTGTTCTGCCCACACATGGGCAGGCCAGCCACACTGGGACAGTTGTGGAGCTGGGGTCTGGGGACGTCGCCAGGCTGGACTTACATGCTTGGACTTCCAGCCCCACGTGTCTTTAGCATGGATACCTGGGAGTCCTCTCTCAGCGCTCAGGCTTAGGATGAGGCCACCCTGTTTTGCTGCACAAGCTCTCTTGCCAATGTGCTATGATTCCAGGGGCCAAGGATGCAGAGGGTCCCAAGCAGGACTACAAACCAGTTGCCCACAGTGACAACCTGCATACAAACCACACCTGATTGCCTCCTGTCCCTTTCCTGAATAACCTTCTACCTCCCTCGTCTGTGCTTCCTGGGACCCCCTCTCAAAGCCACTCACACAAAGATAAATAAGTGCCTTCTCAGAGAAGCCTTCCCTGACTGCGGAGGTTAATAGCACATGGCTGGGCCACAGTGCCCAGAGGTTGATCAAACACTAGAGTAGCTATTGCTGCAAAGGTGTTTCTTAGATGTGATTAATATTTTGTAATCAGTAGACCTCTAGTAAAGCCGATTACCCTCCATAACGTGATGGGCCTCCTCTAACAAGCCGAAGACCCCAAGAGCAAAGACTGGGGCCCCATAAGAAACAATCCTGCCTCAAGACTGTAACACAGAGACCCTGCCTGAGTTTCCAGCCTGCCAGTCCATCCTGCCAATTTCAGACCTGCCACCCACATAATCCTGCGAGCCAGTTCCTTAAGATAATCTGTATGTATGTATATATACATCCTCTTGGTTTTGTTTCAAACTCTCCCAAACATGGCTCAGTTGGTTAAGCATCCGACTCTTGATTTCGGCTCAGCTCATGATCTCAGGGTTGTGGGATCGAGCCCCGCGTCGGGCTCCGTGCTCAGCAGAGAGCCTGCTTCTCCCTCTCCCTCTCTCTCTACCCCTCCCCCTGCCCGTGCTCTCTCTTTAAAATAAATAAATAAATCTTCACAAACAAAACAAAACAAACTCCCCCAAACAGTGAATTGCTACTTTCTCTCTGCTACCACAACACTCACACACACTTCTATTTGTGATTCACCTAATGTGCTCTTTTTGCTTTATGATAATATTTAATTTGGGTTTCCCTCTTTCCTGTGATTTCAATAATCCACTGACAGGTGTGAGCTGAGCCCCTTGAGGGTAGAGGTTGTCATGCTCAGCTTTGTCTCTGTGGCCCGCCACAGGACCTAAGCTACAGAAGGCACTCTATAAACGCCTCCACGAACAGAGGAGGGACCGGAGCATTATTTGTCTATGAAGAAAGAAGAATCCTGGCAAGGGAGCAGAATGATCTCAAAGTGACTGCTGCCTTGTGTCCAAGTTTGGATCCCTGTGGACGGGCTGGATGGCTTGTGGCAGCTTTCTTCATCGTCAACACTACTTTTTTTCTTTCTTTCTTTCTTTCTTTCTTTCTTTCTTTCTTTCTTTCTTT